>NW_027479913.1:0-54860 GCF_051014685.1 Ptiloglossa arizonensis
TTAGACGTTATACGTTATACGTTATGCGTTATACGTTATACGTTATACGTTATGCGTTATACGTTATATATTATACGTTATACGTTATACGTTTGACGTTAACGCTGTACGTTATACGTTATACGTTGTACGTTATACGTTATACGTTATACGTTATACGTTATACGTTATACGTTAGACGTTATACGTTATACGTTATGCGTTATACGTTATACGTTATACGTTATGCGTTATACGTTATATGTTATACGTTATACGTTATACGTTTGACGTTATACGCTGTACGTTATACGTTATACGTTATACGTTATACGTTATACGTTATACGTTATACGTTATACGTTATACGGTATACGTTATACGTTAGACGTTATACGTTATACGTTATACGTTATACGTTATACGTTATACGTCATACGTTATACGTTATACGTTATACGTTATACGTTATACATTATACGTTATAAGTTATACGTTGTACGTTATACGTTGTACGTTATACGTTATACGTTAGACGCTATACGTTATACGTTATACGTTTCTCGTTATACGTTATACGTTGTACGTTAAACGTTGTACGTTATACGTTATACGTTATACGTTATACGTTATACGTTATACGTTATACGTTGTACGTTATACGTTATACGTTATATGTTATACGTCATGCGATATACGTTATACGTTATTCGTTATACGGTATACATTAAACGTTGTACGTTAGACGTTATATGTTATACGTAATACGTTATACGGTATACGTTATACGTTATACGTTATACGTTATACGTTATACGTTATACGTTAGACGTTATACGTTATACGTTATGCGTTATACGTTATACGTTATACGTTATGCGTTATACGTTATATGTTATTCGTTATACGTTATACGTTTGACGTTATACGCTGTACGTTATACGTTATACGTTATACGTTATACGTTATACGTTATACGTTATACGTTATACGTTATACGTTATACGTTATACGTTAGACGTTATACGTTATACGTTATGCGTTATACGTTATACGTTATACGTTATGCGTTATACGTTATATATTATACGTTATACGTTATACGTTTGACGTTAACGCTGTACGTTATACGTTATACGTTGTACGTTATACGTTATACGTTATACGTTATACGTTATACGTTATACGTTAGACGTTATACGTTATACGTTATGCGTTATACGTTATACGTTATACGTTATGCGTTATACGTTATATGTTATACGTTATACGTTATACGTTTGACGTTATACGCTGTACGTTATACGTTATACGTTATACGTTATACGTTATACGTTATACGTTATACGTTATACGTTATACGGTATACGTTATACGTTAGACGTTATACGTTATACGTTATACGTTATACGTTATACGTTATACGTCATACGTTATACGTTATACGTTATGCGTTATAGGATATACGTTATACGTTATACGTTATACGTTAGACGTTATAGGATATACGTTAAACGTTTTACGTTATACGTTATACGTTATACGTTATACGTTATGCGTTATACGTTATACGTTATACGTTATGCGTTATACGTTATACGTTATACGTTTGACGTTATACGCTGTACGTTATACGTTATACGTTATACGTTATACGGTATACGTTATACGTTATACGTTATACGTTATACGTTATACGTTATACGTTTGACGTTATACGCTGTACGTTATACGTTATACGTTATACGTTATACGTTATACGTTATACGTTATACGTTATACGTTATACGTTATGCGTTATACGTTATACGTTATACGTTATGCGTTATACGTTATATGTTATACGTTATACGTTATACGTTTGACGTTATACGCTGTACGTTTTACGTTATACGTTATACGTTATACGTTATACGTTATACGTTATACGTTATACGTTATACGTTATACGTTATACGTTAGACGTTATACGTTATACGTTATGCGTTATACGTTATACGTTATACGTTATGCGTTATACGTTATATGTTATTCGTTATACGTTATACGTTTGACGTTATACGCTGTACGTTATACGTTATACGTTATACGTTATACGTTATACGTTATACGTTATACGTTATACGTTATACGTTATACGTTATACGTTAGACGTTATACGTTATACGTTATGCGTTATACGTTATACGTTATACGTTATGCGTTATACGTTATATATTATACGTTATACGTTATACGTTTGACGTTAACGCTGTACGTTATACGTTATACGTTGTACGTTATACGTTATACGTTATACGTTATACGTTATACGTTATACGTTAGACGTTATACGTTATACGTTATGCGTTATACGTTATACGTTATACGTTATGCGTTATACGTTATATGTTATACGTTATACGTTATACGTTTGACGTTATACGCTGTACGTTATACGTTATACGTTATACGTTATACGTTATACGTTATACGTTATACGTTATACGTTATACGGTATACGTTATACGTTAGACGTTATACGTTATACGTTATACGTTATACGTTATACGTTATACGTCATACGTTATACGTTATACGTTATACGTTATACGTTATACATTATACGTTATAAGTTATACGTTGTACGTTATACGTTGTACGTTATACGTTATACGTTAGACGCTATACGTTATACGTTATACGTTTCTCGTTATACGTTATACGTTGTACGTTAAACGTTGTACGTTATACGTTATACGTTATACGTTATACGTTATACGTTATACGTTATACGTTGTACGTTATACGTTATACGTTATATGTTATACGTCATGCGATATACGTTATACGTTATTCGTTATACGGTATACATTAAACGTTGTACGTTAGACGTTATATGTTATACGTAATACGTTATACGGTATACGTTATACGTTATACGTTATACGTTATACGTTATACGTTATACGTTATACGTTATACGTTATACGTTATACGTTATACGTAATATGATATACGTAATACGTTATACGGTATACGTTATACGTTATACGTTATACGTTATACGTTATACGATATACGTTATACGTTATACGTTATACGTTATACGTTACACGTTATGCGTTATAGGATATACGTTATACGTTATACGTTATATGTTATACGTCATGCGATATACGTTGTACGTTATTCGTTATACGGTATACGTTAAACGTTGTACGTTATACGTTATACGTTATACGTTATACGTTCTACGTTATACGTTATACGTTAAACGTTGAACGTTATACGTTATACGTTATACGTTATACGTTATACGTTATACGTTATACGTTGTACGTTATACGTTATACGTTATACGTTATACGCTATACGTTATACGTTATACGTTATACGTTATACGTTATACGTTATACGTTATACGTTATGCGTTATACGTTATACGTTATACGTTATACGTTATACGTTATACGTTATACGTTATACGTTATACGTTATACGTTATACGTTATACGTTATACGTTATACGTTATACGTTATACGTTATACGTTATACGTTGTACGTTATACGTTAAACGTTAGACGCTATACGTTATACGTTATACGTTATACGTTATACGTTATACGTTATACGTTATGCGTTATAGGATATACGTTATACGTTATACGTTGTACGTTATACGTTATACGTTATACGTTATACGTTATACATTGTACGTTATACGTTCTACGTTATACGTTATACGTTAAACGTTGTACGTTATACGTTATACGTCATACGTTATACGTTATACGTTATACGTTATACGTTATACGTTATTCGTTCTACGTTATACGTTATACGTTAAACGTTGTACGTTATAAAATATACGTTATACGTTATACGTTATACGTTATACGTTATGCGTTATACGTTATACGTTATACGTTATACGTTATACGTTATACGTTATACGTTATACGTTATACGTTATACGTTATACGTTATTCGTTATACGGTATACGTTAAACGTTGTACGTTATACGTTATACGTTATACGTTGTACGTTATACGTTATACGTTATACGTTATACGCTATACGTTATACGTTATACGTTATACGTTATACGTTATACGTTATACGTTATACGTTATACGTTATACGTTATACGTTATACGTTATACGTTATACGTCATACGTTATACGTTATACGTTATACGTTATACGTTATACGTTATACATTATACGTTATAAGTTATACGTTATACGTTATACGTTGTACGTTATACGTTAAACGTTAGACGCTATACGTTATACGTTATACGTTATACGTTATACGTTATACGTTATATGTTATACGTCATGCGATATACGTTATACGTTATTCGTTATACGGTATACGTTAAACGTTGTACGTTATACGTTATACGTTATACGTTATACGTTATACGTTATACGTTATTCGTTATACGGTATACGTTATACGTTACACGTTATACGTTACTCGTTATACGTAATATGTAATACGTTTTACGTTATAAGTTATACGTTATACGTTATACGTTATACGTTATACGTTAAACGTTTGACGTTATACGCTGTACGTTATACGTTATACGTTAAACGTTTGACGTTATACGCTGTACGTTATACGTTATACGTTATACGTTATACGTTATACGTTATACGTTATACGTTATACGTTATACGTTATACGTTATACGTTATGCGTTATACGTTATTCGTTAAACGTTATACGCTGTACGTTATACGTTATACGTTATACGTTATACGTTATACGTTATACGATATACGTTATACGTTATACGTTATACGTTATACGTTATATGTTATACGTTATACGTTATACGTTATACGTTATACGTTATGCGTTATAGGATATACGTTATACGTTATACGTTATACGTTATACGTTATACGTTATACGTTATACGTTATACGTTATACGTTATACGTTATACGTTATACGTTATACGTTCTACGTTATACGTTATACGTTATACGTTATACGATATACGTTATACGTTATACGTTGTACGTTATACGTTATACGTTATACGTTATACGTTATGCGTTATACGTTATACGTTATACGTTATACGTTATACGTTATACGTTATACATTATACGTTATACGTTATACGTTATACGTTATACGTTATACGTAATTCGTTATACGTTATACGTTATACGTTATTCGTTATACGTTGTACGTTATACGTTATACGTTACACGTTATACGTTACTCGTTATACGTAATATGAAATACGTTTCACGTTATAAGATATACGTTATACGTTGTACGTTATACGTTATACGTTATACGTTATACGTTATACGTTATACGTTATACGTTATACGTTATACGTTATACTTTATACGTTATACGTTATACGTTAAACGTTATACGTTATACGTTATACGTTATACGTTATACGTTATACGTTATACGTTATATATTATACGTTATACGTTATACGTTATACGTTATGCGTTATGCGTTATACGTTATACGTTATGCGTTATACGTTATACGTTTGACGTTATACGTTATACGTTATACGTTATACGTTATACGGTATACGTTATACGTTATACGTTATACGTTAGACGTTATAGGTTATACGTTAAACGTTTTACGTTATACGTTATACGTTATACGATATACGTTATACGTTATACGTTATACGTTATGCGTTATAGGATATACGTTATACGTTATACGATATACGTTATACGTTATACGTTATGCGTTATAGGATATACGTTATACGTTATACGTTATACGTTAGACGTTATAGGTTATACGTTAAACGTTTTACGTTATACGTTATACGTTATACGATATACGTTATACGTTATACGTTATGCGTTATAGGATATACGTTATACGTTATACGTTATACGTTATACGTTATACGTTATACGTTATACGTTATACGTTATACGTTATACGTTATACGTTATACGTTATACGTTATACGTTATACGTTATACGTTATACGTTATACGTTATACGTTATACGTTATACGTTATACGTTATACGTTATACGTTATACGTTATACGTTATACGTTATACGTTATACGTTATACATTACACGTTATACGTTACTCGTTATACGTAATATGTAATACGTTTTACGTTATAAGTTATACGTTATACGTTATACGTTATACGTTAAACGTTATACGTTATACGTTATACGTTATACGTTATACGTTAAACGTTATACGTTATACGTTATACGTTATACGTTATACGTTATACGTTATACGTTATACGTTATACGTTATACGTTATACGTTATACGTTATGCGTTATACGTTATACGTTATACGTTATGCGTTATACGTTATATGTTATACGTTATACGTTATACGTTTGACGTTATACGCTGTACGTTTTACGTTATACGTTATACGTTATACGTTATACGTTATACGTTATACGTTATACGTTATACGTTATACGTTAGACGTTATACGTTATACGTTATGCGTTATACGTTATACGTTATACGTTATGCGTTATACGTTATATGTTATTCGTTATACGTTATACGTTTGACGTTATACGCTGTACGTTATACGTTATACGTTATACGTTATACGTTATACGTTATACGTTATACGTTATACGTTATACGTTATACGTTATACGTTAGACGTTATACGTTATACGTTATGCGTTATACGTTATACGTTATACGTTATGCGTTATACGTTATATATTATACGTTATACGTTATACGTTTGACGTTAACGCTGTACGTTATACGTTATACGTTGTACGTTATACGTTATACGTTATACGTTATACGTTATACGTTATACGTTAGACGTTATACGTTATACGTTATGCGTTATACGTTATACGTTATACGTTATGCGTTATACGTTATATGTTATACGTTATACGTTATACGTTTGACGTTATACGCTGTACGTTATACGTTATACGTTATACGTTATACGTTATACGTTATACGTTATACGTTATACGTTATACGTTATACGTTATACGTTAGACGTTATACGTTATACGTTATACGTTATACGTTATACGTTATACGTCATACGTTATACGTTATACGTTATACGTTATACGTTATACATTATACGTTATAAGTTATACGTTGTACGTTATACGTTGTACGTTATACGTTATACGTTAGACGCTATACGTTATACGTTATACGTTTCTCGTTATACGTTATACGTTGTACGTTAAACGTTGTACGTTATACGTTATACGTTATACGTTATACGTTATACGTTATACGTTATACGTTGTACGTTATACGTTATACGTTATATGTTATACGTCATGCGATATACGTTATACGTTATTCGTTATACGGTATACATTAAACGTTGTACGTTAGACGTTATATGTTATACGTAATACGTTATACGGTATACGTTATACGTTATACGTTATACGTTATACGTTATACGTTATACGTTATACGTTATACGTTATACGTTATACGTTATACGTAATATGATATACGTAATACGTTATACGGTATACGTTATACGTTATACGTTATACGTTATACGTTATACGATATACGTTATACGTTATACGTTATACGTTATACGTTACACGTTATGCGTTATAGGATATACGTTATACGTTATACGTTATATGTTATACGTCATGCGATATACGTTGTACGTTATTCGTTATACGGTATACGTTAAACGTTGTACGTTATACGTTATACGTTATACGTTATACGTTCTACGTTATACGTTATACGTTAAACGTTGAACGTTATACGTTATACGTTATACGTTATACGTTATACGTTATACGTTATACGTTGTACGTTATACGTTATACGTTATACGTTATACGCTATACGTTATACGTTATACGTTATACGTTATACGTTATACGTTATACGTTATACGTTATGCGTTATACGTTATACGTTATACGTTATACGTTATACGTTATACGTTATACGTTATACGTTATACGTTATACGTTATACGTTATACGTTATACGTTATACGTTATACGTTATACGTTATACGTTATACGTTATACGTTGTACGTTATACGTTAAACGTTAGACGCTATACGTTATACGTTATACGTTATACGTTATACGTTATACGTTATACGTTATGCGTTATAGGATATACGTTATACGTTATACGTTGTACGTTATACGTTATACGTTATACGTTATACGTTATACATTGTACGTTATACGTTCTACGTTATACGTTATACGTTAAACGTTGTACGTTATACGTTATACGTCATACGTTATACGTTATACGTTATACGTTATACGTTATACGTTATTCGTTCTACGTTATACGTTATACGTTAAACGTTGTACGTTATAAAATATACGTTATACGTTATACGTTATACGTTATACGTTATGCGTTATACGTTATACGTTATACGTTATACGTTATACGTTATACGTTATACGTTATACGTTATACGTTACACGTTATACGTAATATGTAATACGTCATACGCTTTACGTTAATCGTTATACGTTATACGTTATACGTTATACGTTATACGTTATACGTTATACGTTATACGTTATGCGTTATAGGATATACATTATACGTTATACGTTGTACGTTATACGTTATACGTTATATGTTATACGTCATGCGATATACGTTATACGTTATTCGTTATACGGTATACGTTAAACGTTGTACGTTATACGTTATACGTTATACGTTATACGTTATACGTTATACGTTATACGTTATACGTTATACGATATACGTTATACGTTATACGTTATACGTTATACGTTATACGTTATACGGTATACGTTATACGTTATACGTTATACGTTATACGTTATACGATATACGTTATACGTTATACGTTATACGTTATACGTTATACGTTATGCGTTATAGGATATACGTTATACGTTATACGTTATATGTTATACGTCATGCGATATACGTTATACGTTATTCGTTATACGGTATACGTTAAACGTTGTACGTTATACGTTATACGTTATACGTTATACGTTATACGTTATACGTTATTCGTTATACGGTATACGTTAAACGTTGTACGTTATACGTTATACGTTATACGTTGTACGTTATACGTTATACGTTATACGTTATACGCTATACGTTATACGTTATACGTTATACGTTATACGTTATACGTTATACGTTATACGTTATACGTTATACGTTATACGTTATACGTTATACGTTATACGTCATACGTTATACGTTATACGTTATACGTTATACGTTATACGTTATACGTTATACGTTATACGGTATACGTTATACGTTATACGTTATACGTTATACGTTATACGATATACGTTATACGTTATACGTTATACGTTATACGTTATACGTTATACGTTATACGTCATACGTTATACGTTATACGTTATACGTTATACGTTATACGTTATTCGTTCTACGTTATACGTTATACGTTAAACGTTGTACGTTATAAAATATACGTTATACGTTATACGTTATACGTTATACGTTATGCGTTATACGTTATACGTTATACGTTATACGTTATACGTTATACGTTATACGTTATACGTTATACGTTACACGTTATACGTAATATGTAATACGTCATACGCTTTACGTTAATCGTTATACGTTATACGTTATACGTTATACGTTATACGTTATACGTTATACGTTATACGTTATGCGTTATAGGATATACATTATACGTTATACGTTGTACGTTATACGTTATACGTTATATGTTATACGTCATGCGATATACGTTATACGTTATTCGTTATACGGTATACGTTAAACGTTGTACGTTATACGTTATACGTTATACGTTATACGTTATACGTTATACGTTATACGTTATACGTTATACGATATACGTTATACGTTATACGTTATACGTTATACGTTATACGTTATACGGTATACGTTATACGTTATACGTTATACGTTATACGTTATACGATATACGTTATACGTTATACGTTATACGTTATACGTTATACGTTATGCGTTATAGGATATACGTTATACGTTATACGTTATATGTTATACGTCATGCGATATACGTTATACGTTATTCGTTATACGGTATACGTTAAACGTTGTACGTTATACGTTATACGTTATACGTTATACGTTATACGTTATACGTTATTCGTTATACGGTATACGTTAAACGTTGTACGTTATACGTTATACGTTATACGTTGTACGTTATACGTTATACGTTATACGTTATACGCTATACGTTATACGTTATACGTTATACGTTATACGTTATACGTTATACGTTATACGTTATACGTTATACGTTATACGTTATACGTTATACGTTATACGTCATACGTTATACGTTATACGTTATACGTTATACGTTATACGTTATACATTATACGTTATAAGTTATACGTTATACGTTATACGTTGTACGTTATACGTTAAACGTTAGACGCTATACGTTATACGTTATACGTTATACGTTATACGTTATACGTTATATGTTATACGTCATGCGATATACGTTATACGTTATTCGTTATACGGTATACGTTAAACGTTGTACGTTATACGTTATACGTTATACGTTATACGTTATACGTTATACGTTATTCGTTATACGGTATACGTTATACGTTACACGTTATACGTTACTCGTTATACGTAATATGTAATACGTTTTACGTTATAAGTTATACGTTATACGTTATACGTTATACGTTATACGTTAAACGTTTGACGTTATACGCTGTACGTTATACGTTATACGTTAAACGTTTGACGTTATACGCTGTACGTTATACGTTATACGTTATACGTTATACGTTATACGTTATACGTTATACGTTATACGTTATACGTTATACGTTATACGTTATGCGTTATACGTTATTCGTTAAACGTTATACGCTGTACGTTATACGTTATACGTTATACGTTATACGTTATACGTTATACGATATACGTTATACGTTATACGTTATACGTTATACGTTATATGTTATACGTTATACGTTATACGTTATACGTTATACGTTATACGTTATACGTTATGCGTTATAGGATATACGTTATACGTTATACGTTATACGTTATACGTTATACGTTATACGTTATACGTTATACGTTATACGTTATACGTTATACGTTATACGTTCTACGTTATACGTTATACGTTATACGTTATACGATATACGTTATACGTTATACGTTGTACGTTATACGTTATACGTTATACGTTATACGTTATGCGTTATACGTTATACGTTATACGTTATACGTTATACGTTATACGTTATACATTATACGTTATACGTTATACGTTATACGTTATACGTTATACGTAATTCGTTATACGTTATACGTTATACGTTATACGTTATTCGTTATACGTTGTACGTTATACGTTATACGTTACACGTTATACGTTACTCGTTATACGTAATATGAAATACGTTTCACGTTATAAGATATACGTTATACGTTGTACGTTATACGTTATACGTTATACGTTATACGTTATACGTTATACGTTATACGTTATACGTTATACGTTATACTTTATACGTTATACGTTATACGTTAAACGTTATACGTTATACGTTATACGTTATACGTTATACGTTATACGTTATACGTTATATATTATACGTTATACGTTATACGTTATACGTTATGCGTTATGCGTTATACGTTATACGTTATGCGTTATACGTTATACGTTTGACGTTATACGTTATACGTTATACGTTATACGTTATACGGTATACGTTATACGTTATACGTTATACGTTAGACGTTATAGGTTATACGTTAAACGTTTTACGTTATACGTTATACGTTATACGATATACGTTATACGTTATACGTTATACGTTATGCGTTATAGGATATACGTTATACGTTATACGATATACGTTATACGTTATACGTTATGCGTTATAGGATATACGTTATACGTTATACGTTATACGTTAGACGTTATAGGTTATACGTTAAACGTTTTACGTTATACGTTATACGTTATACGATATACGTTATACGTTATACGTTATGCGTTATAGGATATACGTTATACGTTATACGTTATACGTTATACGTTATACGTTATACGTTATACGTTATACGTTATACGTTATACGTTATACGTTATACGTTATACGTTATACGTTATACGTTATACGTTATACGTTATACGTTATACGTTATACGTTATACGTTATACGTTATACGTTATACGTTATACGTTATACGTTATACGTTATACGTTATACGTTATACGTTATACATTACACGTTATACGTTACTCGTTATACGTAATATGTAATACGTTTTACGTTATAAGTTATACGTTATACGTTATACGTTATACGTTAAACGTTATACGTTATACGTTATACGTTATACGTTATACGTTAAACGTTATACGTTATACGTTATACGTTATACGTTATACGTTATACGTTATACGTTTGACGTTATACGCTGTACGTTATACGTTATACGTTATACGTTATACGTTATACGTTATACGTTATACGTTATACGTTATACGTTATACGTTATACGTTAGACGTTATAGGTTATACGTTAAACGTTTTACGTTATACGTTATACGTTATACGATATACGTTATACGTTATACGTTATGCGTTATAGGATATTCGTTATACGTTATACGTTATACGTTATACGTTATACGTTATACGTTATACGTTATACGTTATACGTTATACGTTATACGTTATTCGTTATACGTTATACGTTACACGTTATACGTTACTCGTTATAAGTAATATGTAATACGTTTTACGTTATAAGTTATACGTTATACGTTATACGTTATACGTTATACGTTAAACGTTATACGTTATACGTTATACGTTATACGTTATACGTTATACGTTATACGTTATACGTTATACGTTATACGTTATACGTTATACGTTATGCGTTATACGTTATACGTTATACGTTATGCGTTATACGTTATATGTTATACGTTATACGTTATACCTTTGACGTTATACGCTGTACGTTTTACGTTATACGTTATACGTTATACGTTATACGTTATACGTTATACGTTATACGTTATACGTTTGACGTTAGACGTTATACGTTGTACGTTATACGTTATACGTTATACGTTATACGTTATACGTTATACGTTATGCGTTATACGTTATATGTTATACGTTATACGTTATACGTTTGACGTTATACGCTGTACGTTATACGTTATACGTTGTACGTTATACGTTATACGTTATACGTTATACGTTATACGTTATACGTTAGACGTTATACGTTATACGTTATGCGTTATACGTTATACGTTATACGTTATGCGTTATACGTTATATGTTATACGTTATACGTTATACGTTTGACGTTATACTCTGTACGTTATACGTTATACGTTATACGTTATACGTTATACGTTATACGTTATACGTTATACGTTATACGTTATACGTTATACGTTAGACGTTATACGTTATACGTTATACGTTATACGTTATACGTTATACGTTATACGTCATACGTTATACGTTATACGTTATACGTTATACGTTATACATTATACGTTATAAGTTATACGTTGTACGTTATACGTTGTACGTTATACGTTATACGTTAGACGCTATACGTTATACGTTATACGTTTCTCGTTATACGTTATACGTTGTACGTTAAACGTTGTACGTTATACGTTATACGTTATACGTTATACGTTATACGTTATACGTTATACGTTGTACGTTATACGTTATACGTTATATGTTATACGTCATGCGATATACGTTATACGTTATTCGTTATACGGTATACGTTAAACGTTGTACGTTAGACGTTATATGTTATACGTAATACGTTATACGGTATACGTTATACGTTATACGTTATACGTTATACGTTATACGTTATACGTTATACGTTATACGTTATACGTTATACGTTATATGATATACGTAATACGTTATACGGTATACGTTATACGTTATACGTTATACGTTATACGTTATACGATATACGTTATACGTTACACGTTATACGTTATACGTTACACGTTATGCGTTATAGGATATACGTTATACGTTATACGTTATATGTTATACGTCATGCGATATACGTTGTACGTTATTCGTTATACGGTATACGTTAAACGTTGTACGTTATACGTTATACGTTATACGTTATACGTTCTACGTTATACGTTATACGTTAAACGTTGAACGTTATACGTTATACGTTATACGTTATACGTTATACGTTATACGTTATACGTTGTACGTTATACGTTATACGTTATACGTTCTACGTTATACGTTATACGTTAAACGTTGAACGTTATACGTTATACGTTATACGTTATACGTTATACGTTATACGTTATACGTTGTACGTTATACGTTATACGTTATACGTTATACGCTATACGTTATACGTTATACGTTATACGTTATACGTTATACGTTATACGTTATACGTTATGCGTTATACGTTATACGTTATACGTTATACGTTATACGTTATACGTTATACGTTATACGTTATACGTTATACGTTATACGTTATACGTTATACGTTATACGTTATACGTTATACGTTATACGTTATACGTTGTACGTTATACGTTAAACGTTAGACGCTATACGTTATACGTTATACGTTATACGTTATACGTTATACGTTATACGTTATGCGTTATAGGATATACGTTATACGTTATACGTTGTACGTTATACGTTATACGTTATACGTTATACGTTATACATTGTACGTTATACGTTCTACGTTATACGTTATACGTTAAACGTTGTACGTTATACGTTATACGTCATACGTTATACGTTATACGTTATACGTTATACGTTATACGTTATTCGTTCTACGTTATACGTTATACGTTAAACGTTGTACGTTATAAAATATACGTTATACGTTATACGTTATACGTTATACGTTATGCGTTATACGTTATACGTTATACGTTATACGTTATACGTTATACGTTATACGTTATACGTTATACGTTATACGTTATGCGTTATAGGATATACATTATACGTTATACGTTGTACGTTATACGTTATACGTTATATGTTATACGTCATGCGATATACGTTATACGTTATTCGTTATACGGTATACGTTAAACGTTGTACGTTATACGTTATACGTTATACGTTATACGTTATACGTTATACGTTATACGTTATACGTTATACGTTATACGTTATACGTTATACGTTATACGTTATACGTTATACGTTATACGTTATACGTTATGCGTTATAGGATATACATTATACGTTATACGTTGTACGTTATACGTTATACGTTATATGTTATACGTCATGCGATATACGTTATACGTTATTCGTTATACGGTATACGTTAAACGTTGTACGTTATACGTTATACGTTATACGTTATACGTTATACGTTATACGTTATACGTTATACGTTATACGTTATACGTTATACGTTATACGTTATACGTTATACGTTATACGTTATACGGTATACGTTATACGTTATACGTTATACGTTATACGTTATACGATATACGTTATACGTTATACGTTATACGTTATTCGTTATACGGTATACGTTAAACGTTGTACGTTATACGTTATACGTTATACGTTATACGTTATACGTTGTACGTTATACGTTATACGTTATACGTTATACGCTATACGTTATACGTTATACGTTATACGTTATACGTTATACGTAATACGTTATACGTTATACGTTATACGTTATACGTTATACGTTATACGTTATACGTCATACGTTATACGTTATACGTTATACGTTATACGTTATACGTTATACATTATACGTTATAAGTTATACGTTATACGTTATACGTTGTACGTTATACGTTAAACGTTAGACGCTATACGTTATACGTCATACGTTATACGTTATACGTTATACGTTATACGTTATACGTTATACGTTATACGTTATACGTTATACGTTATACGTTATACGTTATACGTTATACGTTATACGTTATACGATATACGTTATACGTTATACGTTATGCGTTATAGGATATACGTTATACGTTATACGTTGTACGTTATACGTTATACGTTATACGTTATACGTTATACATTGTACGTTATACGTTCTACGTTATACGTTATACGTTAAACGTTGTACGTTATACGTTATACGTCATACGTTATACGATATACGTTATACGTTATACGTTATGCGTTATAGGATATACGTTATACGTTATACGTTATATGTTATACGTCATGCGATATACGTTATACGTTATTCGTTATACGGTATACGTTAAACGTTGTACGTTATACGTTATACGTTATACGTTATACGTTATACGTTATACGTTATTCGTTATACGGTATACGTTAAACGTTGTACGTTATACGTTATACGTTATACGTTATACGTTATACGTTGTACGTTATACGTTATACGTTATACGTTATACGCTATACGTTATACGTTATACGTTATACGTTATACGTTATACGTAATACGTTATACGTTATACGTTATACGTTATACGTTATACGTTATACGTTATACGTCATACGTTATACGTTATACGTTATACGTTATACGTTATACGTTATACATTATACGTTATAAGTTATACGTTATACGTTATACGTTGTACGTTATACGTTAAACGTTAGACGCTATACGTTATACGTCATACGTTATACGTTATACGTTATACGTTATACGTTATACGTTATACGTTATACGTTATACGTTATACGTTATACGTTATACGTTATACGTTATACGTTATACGTTATACGATATACGTTATACGTTATACTTTATGCGTTATAGGATATACGTTATACGTTATACGTTATACGTTAGACGTTATAGGATATACGTTAAACGTTTTACGTTATACGTTATACGTTATACGTTATACGTTATACGTTATACGTTATACGTTATACGTTATACGTTATACGTTATGCGTTATACGTTAGACGTTATACGTTATACGTTATACGTTATACGTTATACGTTATACGTTATACGTTATACGTTATACGTTATACGTTATACGTTATACGTTATACGTTATACGTTATGCGTTATACGTTATACGTTATACGTTATGCGTTATACGTTATATGTTATACGTTATACGTTATACGTTTGACGTTATACGCTGTACGTTATACGTTATACGTTATACGTTATACGGTATACGTTATACGTTATACGTTATACGTTATACGTTATACGTTATACGTTTGACGTTATACGCTGTACGTTATACGTTATACGTTATACGTTATACGTTATACGTTATACGTTATACGTTATACGTTATACGTTTGACGTTATACGCTGTACGTTATACGTTATACGTTATACGTTATACGTTATACGTTATACGTTATACGTTATACGTTATACGTTATACGTTATACGTTATACGTTATACGTTATACGTTATACGTTATACGTTATACGTTATACGTTATACGTTATACGTTATACGTTAGACGTTATACGTTATACGTTATGCGTTATACGTTATACGTTATACGTTATGCGTTATACGTTATATGTTATACGTTATACGTTATACGTTTGACGTTATACGCTGTACGTTATACGTTATACGTTATACGTTATACGTTATACGTTATACGTTATACGTTATACGTTATACGTTATACGTTATACGTTAGACGTTATACGTTATACGTTATGCGTTATACGTTATACGTTATACGTTATGCGTTATACGTTATATATTATACGTTATACGTTATACGTTTGACGTTATACGCTGTACGTTATACGTTATACGTTGTACGTTATACGTTATACGTTATACGTTATACGTTATACGTTATACGTTAGACGTTATACGTTATACGTTATACGTTATACGTTATACGTTATACGTTATACGTTATACGTTATACGTTATACGTTATACGTTATACGTTATGCGTTATACGTTATACGTTATACGTTATGCGTTATACGTTATATGTTATACGTTATACGTTATACGTTTGACGTTATACGCTGTACGTTATACGTTATACGTTATACGTTATACGTTATACGTTATACGTTATACGTTATACGTTATACGTTATACGTTATACGTTAGACGTTATACGTTATACGTTATACGTTATACGTTATACGTTATACGTCATACGTTATACGTTATACGTTATACGTTATACGTTATACATTATACGTTATAAGTTATACGTTGTACGTTATACGTTGTACGTTATACGTTATACGTTAGACGCTATACGTTATACGTTATACGTTTC
Source organism: Ptiloglossa arizonensis (assembly GCF_051014685.1). NCBI lineage: Eukaryota > Metazoa > Arthropoda > Insecta > Hymenoptera > Colletidae > Ptiloglossa > Ptiloglossa arizonensis. Next base: position 18,313 of record NW_027479913.1, read on the forward strand.
TCGTTATACGTTATACGTTGTACGTTAAACGTTGTACGTTATACGTTATACGTTATACGTTATACGTTATACGTTATACGTTGTACGTTATACGTTAAACGTTAGACGCTATACGTTATACGTTATACGTTATACGTTATACGTTATACGTTATACGTTATGCGTTATAGGATATACGTTATACGTTATACGTTGTACGTTATACGTTATACGTTATACGTTATACGTTATACATTGTACGTTATACGTTCTACGTTATACGTTATACGTTAAACGTTGTACGTTATACGTTATACGTCATACGTTATACGTTATACGTTATACGTTATACGTTATACGTTATTCGTTCTACGTTATACGTTATACGTTAAACGTTGTACGTTATAAAATATACGTTATACGTTATACGTTAAACGTTGTACGTTATAAAATATACGTTATACGTTATACGTTATACGTTATACGTTATGCGTTATACGTTATACGTTATACGTTATACGTTATACGTTATACGTTATACGTTATACGTTATACGTTATACGTTATACGTTACACGTTATACGTAATATGTAATACGTCATGCGTTTTACGTTAATCGTTATACGTTATACGTTATACGTTATACGTTATACGTTATACGTTATACGTTATGCGTTATAGGATATACATTATACGTTATACGTTGTACGTTATACGTTATACGTTATATGTTATACGTCATGCGATATACGTTATACGTTATTCGTTATACGGTATACGTTAAACGTTGTACGTTATACGTTATACGTTATACGTTATACGTTATACGTTATACGTTATACGTTATACGTTATACGTTATACGTTATACGTTATACGTTATACGTTATACGTTATACGTTATACGGTATACGTTATACGTTATACGTTATACGTTATACGTTATACGATATACGTTATACGTTATACGTTATACGTTATACGTTATACGTTATGCGTTATAGGATATACGTTATACGTTATACGTTATACGTTATACGTTATACGTTATACGTTATACATTATACGTTATAAGTTATACGTTATACGTTATACGTTGTACGTTATACGTTAAACGTTAGACGCTATACGTTATACGTTATACGTTATACGTTATACGTTATACGTTATACGTTATGCGTTATAGGATATACGTTATACGTTATACGTTGTACGTTATACGTTATACGTTATACGTTATACGTTATACGTTATACATTGTACGTTATACGTTCTACGTGATACGTTATACGTTAAACGTTGTACGTTATACGTTATATGTCATACGTTATACGTTATACGTTATACGTTATACGTTATACGTTATACGTTATACGTTATACGTTACACGTTATACGTTAAACGTTGTACGTTATACGTTATACGTTATACGTTATACGTTATACGTTATACGTTATGCGTTATACGTTATACGTTATACGTTATACGTTATACGTTATACGTTATACGTTATACGTTATACGTTATACGTTATACGTTATACGTAATATGTAATACGTCATACGTTTTACGTTAATCGTTATACGTTATACGTTATACGTTATACGTTATACGCTATACGTTATACGTTATACGTTACATGTTATACGTTATACATTATACTGTATACGTTATACGTTATACGTTATACGTTATACGTTATACGTTATACGTTATACGTTATACGTTATACGTTATACGTTATACGTTATACGTTATACGTTATACGTTATACGTTATGCGTTATAGGATATACATTATACGTTATACGTTCTACGTTATACGTTATACGTTATATCTTATACGTCATGCGATATACGTTATACGTTATTCGTTATACGGTATACGTTAAACGTTGTACGTTATACGTTGTACGTTATACGTTATACGTTATACGTTATACGTTATACGTTATACGTTATACGTTATACGTTATACGTTATACGTTATACGTTATATGTTATACGTTATACGTTATACGGTATACGTTATACGTTATACGTTATACGTTATACGTTATACGATATACGTTATACGTTATACGTTATACGTTATACGTTACACGTTATGCGTTATAGGATATACGTTATACGTTATACGTTATATGTTATACGTCATGCGATATACGTTATACGTTATTGGTTATACGGTATACGTTAAACGTTGTACGTTATACGTTATACGTTATACGTTATACGTTATACGTTATACGTTATACGTTATTCGTTATACGGTATACGTTAAACGTTGTACGTTATACGTTATACGTTATACGTTATACGTTATACGTTGTACGTTATACGTTATACGTTATACGTTATACGCTATACGTTATACGTTATACGTTATACGTTATACGTTATACGTTATACGTTATACGTTATACGTTATACGTTACACGTTATACGTTATACGTTATACGTCATACGTTATACGTTATACGTTATACGTTATACGTTATACATTATACGTTATAAGTTATACGTTATACGTTATACGTTGTACGTTATACGTTAAACGTTAGACGCTATACGTTATACGTTATACGTTATACGTTATACGTTATACGTTATACGTTATGCGTTATAGGATATACGTTATACGTTATACGTTGTACGTTATACGTTATACGTTATACGTTATACGTTATACATTGTACGTTATACGTTCTACGTTATACGTTATACGTTAAACGTTGTACGTTATACGTTATACGTCATACGTTATAGCTTATACGTTATACGTTATACGTTATACGTTATACGTTCTACGTTATACGTTATACGTTAAACGTTGTACGTTATACGTTATACGTTATACGTTATACGTTATACGTTATACGTTATACGTTATGCGTTATACGTTATACGTTATACGTTATACGTTATACGTTATACGTTATACGTTATACGTTATACGTTATACGTTATACGTTATACGTTATACGTTATACGTTATACGTTATACGTTATACGTTCTACGTTATACGTTATACGTTATACGTTGTACGTTGTACGTTGTACGTTATACGTTATACGTTATACGTTATACGTTATACGTTATACGTTATACGTTATACGTTATACGTTATACGTTATACGTTATACGTTATACGTTATACGTTATACGTTATACGTTATACGTTATACGTTATACGTTATACGTTATACGTTATACGTTATACGTTGTACGTTACACGTTATACGTTATACGTTATACGTTATACGTTATACGTTATACGTTATACGTCATACGTTATACGTTATACGTTATACGTTATACGTTCTACGTTATACGTTCTACGTTATACGTTATACGTTAAACGTTGTACGTTATACGTTCTACGTTATACGTTATACGTTATACGTTGTACGTTATACGTTATACGTTATACGTTATACGTTATACGTTATACGTTATACGTTATACGTTATACGTTATACGTTATACGTTATACGTTATACGTTATACGTTATACGTTATACGTTATACGTTATACGTTATACGTTATACGTTATACGTTATACGTTGTACGTTACACGTTATACGTTATACGTTATACGTTATACGTTATACGTTATACGTTATACGTTATACGTTTTACGTTATACGTTGTACGTTATACGTTATACGTTATACGTTATACGTTATACGTTGTACGTTATACGTTAAACGTTGTACATTATACGTTATACGTCATACGTTATACGTTATACGTTATACGTTCTACGTTATACGTTCTACGTTATACGTTATACGTTAAACGTTGTACGTTACACGTTATACGTTACACGTTATACGTTATACGTTATACGTTATGCGTTATAGGTTATACGTTATACGTTATACGTTATACGTTATACGTTATACGTTATACGTTATACGTTATACGTTATATGTAATATGTAATACGTCATACGTTTTACGTTAATCGTTATACGTTATACGTTATACGCTATACGTTATACGTTATACGTTATACGTTATACGATATACGTTATGCGTTATACGTTATACGTTATACGTTATACGTTATGCGTTATAGGATATACGTTATACGTTATACGTTGTACGTTATACGTTATACGTTATACGTTATACGTTATACGTTATACGTTATACGTTAAACGTTGTACGTTATACGTTATACGTTATACGTTATACGTTATACGTTATACGTTATACGTTATACGTTATACGTTATACGTTATGCGTTATACGTTATACGTTATACGTTATACGTTATACGTTATACGTTACACGTTATAGGTTATTCGTTATACGTTATACGTTATACGTTATACGTTATACGTTATACGTTACACGTTATACGTTATACGTTATACGTTAAACGTTGTACGTTATACGTTATACGTTATCCGTTATACGTTATACGTTATACGTTATACGTTATACGTTATACGTTATACGTTATACGTTATACGTTATAGGTCATACCTTATACGTTATACGTTATACGTTATACGTTGTACGTTATACGTTGTACGTTATACGTTATACGTTATACGTTATACGTTATACGTTATACGTTAAACGTTGTACGTTATACGTTATACGTTATACGTTATACGTTATACGTTATACGTTACACGTTATACGTTATACGTTATACGTTATACGTTATACGTTATACGTTATACGTTATACGTTATACGTTATACGTTGTACGTTATACGATCTAAGTTATACGTTATACGTTATACGTTATGCGTTATACGTTATACGTTATACGTTATACGTTATACGTTACACGTTATACGTTATACGTTATACGTTATACGTTATACGTTATACGTTATACGTTATACGTTATACGTTATACGTTATACGTTATAGGTCATACCTTATACGTGATACGTCATACGTTATACGTTATACGTTATACGTTATACGTTATACGTTATACGTTATACGTTATACGTTATACGTTATACGTTATACGTTATACGTTATGCGTTATACGTTATACGTTATACGTTATACGTTAAACGTTGTACGTTATACGTTATACGTTATACGTTATACGTTATACGTTATACGTTATACGTTATACGTTATACGTTATACGTTATACGTTATACGTTATACGTTACACGTTATACGTTACACGTTATACGTTATACGTTAAACGTTGTACGTTATACGTTATACGTTATACGTTATACGTTATACGTTATGCGTTATACGTTATACGTTATACGTTATACGTTATACATTATACGTTATACGTTATACGTTATACGTTTTAGGTTGTACGTTATACGTTATACGTTATACGTTATACGTTATACGTTATACGTTATACGTTATACGTTATACGTTATACGATATACGTTATACGTTATACGTTATACGTTATACGTTATACGTTATACGTTATACGTTATGCGTTATACGTTATACGTTATACGTTATACGTTATACGTTATACGTTATACGTTATACGTTGTACGTTATACGTTATACGTTATACGTTATACGTTATACGTTATACGTTATACGTTATAGGTCATACCTTATACGTGATACGTCATACGTTATACGTTATACGTTATACGTTATACGTTATACGTTATACGTTATACGTTATACGTTATACGTTATACGTTATACGTTATACGTTATACGTTATACGTTATGCGTTATACGTTATACGTTATACGTTATACGTTAAACGTTGTACGTTATACGTTATACGTTATACGTTATACGTTATACGTTATACGTTATACGTTATACGTTATACGTTATACGTTATACGTTATACGTTATTCGTTATACGTTATACGTCATACGTTATTCGTGGTACGTTATACGTTATACGTTATACGTTATACGTTATACGTTATACGTTGTACGTTATACGTTATACGTTATACGTTATACGTTAGACGTTGTACGTTATACGTTATACGTTATACGTTATACGCTATACGTTATACGCTATACGTTATACGTTATACGTTATACGTTATACGTTATACGTTATACGTTATACGTTATACGTTATACGTTATACGTAATATGTAATACGTCATACGTTTTACGTTAATCGTTATACATTATACGTTATACTTTATACGTTATACGTTATACGTTATAGGTTGTACGTTATACGTTATACGTTATACGTTATACGTTATACGTTATACGTTATACGTTATACGTTATACGTTATACGATATACGTTATACGTTATACTTTATACGTTATACGTTATACGTTATACGTGGTACGTTATACGTCATACGTTATACGTTATACGTTATACGTTATACGTTATACGTTATACGTTATACGTTATACGTTATACGTTATACGTTATACGTTATACGTTATACGTTATACGTTATGCGTTATACGTTATACGTTATACGTTATACGTTATACGTTATGCGTTATAGGATATACGTTATACGATATACGTTGTACGTTATACGTTATACGTTATACGTTATACGTTATACGTTATACGTTATACGTTAAACGTTGTACGTTATACGTTATACGTTATACGTTATACGTTATACGTTATACGTTATACGTTATACGTAATATGTAATACGTCATACGTTTTACGTTAATCGTTATACATTATACGTTATACTTTATACGTTATACGTTATACGTTATAGGTTGTACGTTATACGTTATACGTTATACGTTATACGTTATACGTTATACGTTATACGTTATACGTTATACGTTATACGATATACGTTATACGTTATACTTTATACGTTATACGTTATACGTTATACGTGGTACGTTATACGTCATACGTTATACGTTATACGTTATACGTTATACGTTATACGTTATACGTTATACGTTATACGTTATACGTTATACGTTATACGTTATACGTTATACGTTATACGTTATGCGTTATACGTTATACGTTATACGTTATACGTTATACGTTATGCGTTATAGGATATACGTTATACGATATACGTTGTACGTTATACGTTATACGTTATACGTTATACGTTATACGTTATACGTTATACGTTAAACGTTGTACGTTATACGTTATACGTTATACGTTATACGTTATACGTTATACGTTATACGTTATACGTAATATGTAATACGTCATACGTTTTACGTTAATCGTTATACATTATACGTTATACTTTATACGTTATACGTTATACGTTATACGTTATACGTTATTCGTTATACGTTATACGTTATACGTTATACGTTATACGTTATGCGTTATACGTTATACGTTATACGTTATACGTTATACGTTATGCGTTATAGGATATACGTTATACGTTATACGTTATACGTTATACGTTATACGTTATACGTTATACGTTATACGTTATACGTTAAACGTTGTACGTTATACGTTATACGTTATCCGTTATACGTTATACGTTATACGTTATACGTTATACGTTATACGTTATACGTTATACGTAATACGTTATACGTTATCGGTCATACCTTATACGTTATACGTTATACGTTATACGTTGTACGTTATACGTTGTACGTTATACGTTATACTTTATACGTTATGAGTTATACGTTATACGTTAAACGTTGTACGTTATACGTTATACGTTATACGTTATACGTTATACGTTATACGTTGTACATTATACGTTATACGTCATACGTTATACGTTATACGTTATACGTTATACGTTATACGTTCTACGTTATACGTTATACGTTAAACGTTGTACGTTATACGTTATACGTTATACGTTATACGTTATACGTTATACGTTATACGTTATACGTTATACGTTATACGTTATACGTTATGCGTTATACGTTATACGTTATACGTTATACGTTATACGTTATACGTTATACGTTATACGTTATACGTTATACGTTATACGTTATACGTAATATGTAATACGTCATACGTTTTACGTTAATCGTTATACATTATACGTTATACTTTATACGTTATACGTTATACGTTATAGGTTGTACGTTATACGTTATACGTTATACGTTATACGTTATACGTTATACGTTATACGTTATACGTTATACGTTATACGATATACGTTATACGTTATACTTTATACGTTATACGTTATACGTTATACGTGGTACGTTATACGTCATACGTTATACGTTATACGTTATACGTTATACGTTATACGTTATACGTTATACGTTATACGTTATACGTTATACGTTATACGTTATACATTATACGTTATACGTTATGCGTTATACGTTATACGTTATACGTTATACGTTATACGTTATACGTTATGCGTTATACGTTATACGTTATCCGTTATACGTTATACGTTATACGTTATACGTTATACGTTATACGTTATACGTTATACGTTATACGTTATACGTTATACGTTATTCGTTATACGTTATACGTCATACGTTATTCGTGGTACGTTATACGTTATACGTTATACGTTATACGTTATACGTTATACGTTGTACGTTATACGCTATACGTTATACGCTATACGTTATACGTTATACGTTATACGTTATACGTTATACGTTATACGTTATACGTTATACGTTATACGTTATACGTTATACGTAATATGTAATACGTCATACGTTTTACGTTAATCGTTATACATTATACGTTATACTTTATACGTTATACGTTATACGTTATAGGTTGTACGTTATACGTTATACGTTATACGTTATACGTTATACGTTATACGTTATACGTTATACGTTATACGTTATACGATATACGTTATACGTTATACTTTATACGTTATACGTTATACGTTATACGTGGTACGTTATACGTCATACGTTATACGTTATACGTTATACGTTATACGTTATACGTTATACGTTATACGTTATACGTTATACGTTATACGTTAAACGTTGTACGTTATACGTTATACGTTATACGTTATACGTTATACGTAATATGTAATACGTCATACGTTTTACGTTAATCGTTATACATTATACGTTATACTTTATACGTTATACGTTATACGTTATACGTTATACGTTATTCGTTATACGTTATACGTTATACGTTATACGTTATACGTTATGCGTTATACGTTATACGTTATACGTTATACGTTATACGTTATGCGTTATAGGATATACGTTATACGTTATACGTTATACGTTATACGTTATACGTTATACGTTATACGTTATACGTTATACGTTAAACGTTGTACGTTATACGTTATACGTTATCCGTTATACGTTATACGTTATACGTTATACGTTATACGTTATACGTTATACGTTATACGTTATACGTTATACGTTATCGGTCATACCTTATACGTTATACGTTATACGTTATACGTTGTACGTTATACGTTGTACGTTATACGTTATACTTTATACGTTATGAGTTATACGTTATACGTTAAACGTTGTACGTTATACGTTATACGTTATACGTTATACGTTATACGTTATACGTTGTACATTATACGTTATACGTCATACGTTATACGTTATACGTTATACGTTATACGTTCTACGTTATACGTATACGTTAAACGTTGTACGTTATACGTTATACGTTATACGTTATACGTTATACGTTATACGTTATACGTTATACGTTATACGTTATACGTTATACGTTATGCGTTATACGTTATACGTTATACGTTATACGTTATACGTTACACGTTATACGTTATACGTTATACGTTAAACGTTGTACATTATACGTTATACGTCATACGTTATACGTTATACGTTATACGTTATACGTTATACGTTACACGTTATACGTTATACGTTATACGTTAAACGTTGTACGTTATACGTTATACGTTATCCGTTATACGTTATACGTTATACGTTATACGTTATACGTTATACGTTATACGTTATACGTTATACGTTATACGTTATTCGTTATACGTTATACGTCATACGTTATTCGTGGTACGTTATACGTTATACGTTATACGTTATACGTTATACGTTATACGTTGTACGTTATACGTTATACGTTATACGTTATACGTTATACGTTATACTTTATACGTTATACGTTATGCGTTATGCGTTATAGGATATACGTTATACGTTATACGTTATACGTTATACGTTATACGTTATACGTTATACGTTATACGTTATACGTTAAACGTTGTACGTTATACGTTATACGTTATCCGTTATACGTTATACGTTATACGTTATACGTTATACGCTATACGTTATACGCTATACGTTATACGTTATACGTTATACGTTATACGTTATACGTTATACGTTATACGTTATACGTTATACGTTATACGTTATACGTTATACGATATACGTTATACGTTATACTTTATACGTTATACGTTATGCGTTATACGTGGTACGTTATACGTCATACGTTATACGTTATACGTTATACGTTATACGTTATACGATATACGTTATACGTTATACTTTATACGTTATACGTTATACGTTATACGTTATACGTGGTACGTTATACGTCATACGTTATACGTTATACGTTATACGTTATACGTTATACGTTATACGTTATACGTTATACGTTATACGTTATACGTTATACGTTATACGTTATACGTTATACGTTATACGTAATATGTAATACGTCATACGTTTTACGTTAATCGTTATACATTATACGTTATACTTTATACGTTATACGTTATACGTTATAGGTTGTACGTTATACGTTATACGTTATACGTTATACGTTATACGTTATACGTTATACGTTATACGTTATACGTTATACGATATACGTTATACGTTATACTTTATACGTTATACGTTATACGTTATACGTGGTACGTTATACGTCATACGTTATACGTTATACGTTATACGTTATACGTTATACGTTATACGTTATACGTTATACGTTATACGTTATACGTTATACGTTATACATTATACGTTATACGTTATGCGTTATACGTTATACGTTATACGTTATACGTTATACGTTATACGTTATGCGTTATACGTTATACGTTATCCGTTATACGTTATACGTTATACGTTATACGTTATACGTTATACGTTATACGTTATACGTTATACGTTATACGTTATTCGTTATACGTTATACGTCATACGTTATTCGTGGTACGTTATACGTTATACGTTATACGTTATACGTTATACGTTATACGTTGTACGTTATACGCTATACGTTATACGCTATACGTTATACGTTATACGTTATACGTTATACGTTATACGTTATACGTTATACGTTATACGTTATACGTTATACGTAATATGTAATACGTCATACGTTTTACGTTAATCGTTATACATTATACGTTATACTTTATACGTTATACGTTATACGTTATAGGTTGTACGTTATACGTTATACGTTATACGTTATACGTTATACGTTATACGTTATACGTTATACGTTATACGTTATACGATATACGTTATACGTTATACTTTATACGTTATACGTTATACGTTATACGTGGTACGTTATACGTCATACGTTATACGTTATACGTTATACGTTATACGTTATACGTTATACGTTATACGTTATACGTTGTACGTTATACGTTATACGTTATACGTTATACGTTATACGTTATACGTTATACGTTATACGTAATATGTAATACGTCATACGTTTTACGTTAATCGTTATACATTATACGTTATACTTTATACGTTATACGTTATACGTTATACGTTATACGTTATTCGTTATACGTTATACGTTATACGTTATACGTTATACGTTATGCGTTATACGTTATACGTTATACGTTATACGTTATACGTTATGCGTTATAGGATATACGTTATACGTTATACGTTATACGTTATACGTTATACGTTATACGTTATACGTTATACGTTATACGTTAAACGTTGTACGTTATACGTTATACGTTATCCGTTATACGTTATACGTTATACGTTATACGTTATACGTTATACGTTATACGTTATACGTTATACGTAATACGTTATACGTTATCGGTCATACCTTATACGTTATACGTTATACGTTATACGTTGTACGTTATACGTTGTACGTTATACGTTATACTTTATACGTTATGAGTTATACGTTATACGTTAAACGTTGTACGTTATACGTTATACGTTATACGTTATACGTTATACGTTATACGTTGTACATTATACGTTATACGTCATACGTTATACGTTATACGTTATACGTTATACGTTATACGTTCTACGTTATACGTTATACGTTAAACGTTGTACGTTATACGTTATACGTTATACGTTATACGTTATACGTTATACGTTGTACATTATACGTTATACGTCATACGTTATACGTTATACGTTATACGTTATACGTTCTACGTTATACGTTATACGTTAAACGTTGTACGTTATACGTTATACGTTATACGTTATACGTTATACGTTATACGTTATACGTTATACGTTATACGTTATACGTTATACGTTATGCGTTATACGTTATACGTTATACGTTATACGTTATACGTTACACGTTATACGTTATACGTTATACGTTAAACGTTGTACATTATACGTTATACGTCATACGTTATACGTTATACGTTATACGTTATACGTTATACGTTACACGTTATACGTTATACGTTATACGTTAAACGTTGTACGTTATACGTTATACGTTATCCGTTATACGTTATACGTTATACGTTATACGTTATACGTTATACGTTATACGTTATACGTTATACGTTATACGTTATTCGTTATACGTTATACGTCATACGTTATTCGTGGTACGTTATACGTTATACGTTATACGTTATACGTTATACGTTATACGTTGTACGTTATACGTTATACGTTATACGTTATACGTTATACGTTATACTTTATACGTTATACGTTATGCGTTATAGGATATACGTTATACGTTATACGTTATACGTTATACGTTATACGTTATACGTTATACGTTATACGTTATACGTTAAACGTTGTACGTTATACGTTATACGTTATCCGTTATACGTTATACGTTATACGTTATACGTTATACGCTATACGTTATACGCTATACGTTATACGTTATACGTTATACGTTATACGTTATACGTTATACGTTATACGTTATACGTTATACGTTATACGTTATACGTTATACGATATACGTTATACGTTATACTTTATACGTTATACGTTATGCGTTATACGTGGTACGTTATACGTCATACGTTATACGTTATACGTTATACGTTATACGTTATACGATATACGTTATACGTTATACTTTATACGTTATACGTTATACGTTATACGTTATACGTGGTACGTTATACGTCATACGTTATACGTTATACGTTATACGTTATACGTTATACGTTATACGTTATACGTTATACGTTATACGTTATACGTTATACGTTATACGTTATACGTTATACGTTATACGTAATATGTAATACGTCATACGTTTTACGTTAATCGTTATACATTATACGTTATACTTTATACGTTATACGTTATACGTTATAGGTTGTACGTTATACGTTATACGTTATACGTTATACGTTATACGTTATACGTTATACGTTATACGTTATACGTTATACGATATACGTTATACGTTATACTTTATACGTTATACGTTATACGTTATACGTGGTACGTTATACGTCATACGTTATACGTTATACGTTATACGTTATACGTTATACGTTATACGTTATACGTTATACGTTATACGTTATACGTTATACGTTATACATTATACGTTATACGTTATGCGTTATACGTTATACGTTATACGTTATACGTTATACGTTATACGTTATGCGTTATACGTTATACGTTATCCGTTATACGTTATACGTTATACGTTATACGTTATACGTTATACGTTATACGTTATACGTTATACGTTATACGTTATTCGTTATACGTTATACGTCATACGTTATTCGTGGTACGTTATACGTTATACGTTATACGTTATACGTTATACGTTATACGTTGTACGTTATACGCTATACGTTATACGCTATACGTTATACGTTATACGTTATACGTTATACGTTATACGTTATACGTTATACGTTATACGTTATACGTTATACGTAATATGTAATACGTCATACGTTTTACGTTAATCGTTATACATTATACGTTATACTTTATACGTTATACGTTATACGTTATAGGTTGTACGTTATACGTTATACGTTATACGTTATACGTTATACGTTATACGTTATACGTTATACGTTATACGTTATACGATATACGTTATACGTTATACTTTATACGTTATACGTTATACGTTATACGTGGTACGTTATACGTCATACGTTATACGTTATACGTTATACGTTATACGTTATACGTTATACGTTATACGTTATACGTTATACGTTATACGTTAAACGTTGTACGTTATACGTTATACGTTATACGTTATACGTTATACGTAATATGTAATACGTCATACGTTTTACGTTAATCGTTATACATTATACGTTATACTTTATACGTTATACGTTATACGTTATACGTTATACGTTATTCGTTATACGTTATACGTTATACGTTATACGTTATACGTTATGCGTTATACGTTATACGTTATACGTTATACGTTATACGTTATGCGTTATAGGATATACGTTATACGTTATACGTTATACGTTATACGTTATACGTTATACGTTATACGTTATACGTTATACGTTAAACGTTGTACGTTATACGTTATACGTTATCCGTTATACGTTATACGTTATACGTTATACGTTATACGTTATACGTTATACGTTATACGTTATACGTTATACGTTATCGGTCATACCTTATACGTTATACGTTATACGTTATACGTTGTACGTTATACGTTGTACGTTATACGTTATACTTTATACGTTATGAGTTATACGTTATACGTTAAACGTTGTACGTTATACGTTATACGTTATACGTTATACGTTATACGTTATACGTTGTACATTATACGTTATACGTCATACGTTATACGTTATACGTTATACGTTATACGTTCTACGTTATACGTTATACGTTAAACGTTGTACGTTATACGTTATACGTTATACGTTATACGTTATACGTTATACGTTATACGTTATACGTTATACGTTATACGTTATACGTTATGCGTTATACGTTATACGTTATACGTTATACGTTATACGTTACACGTTATACGTTATACGTTATACGTTAAACGTTGTACATTATACGTTATACGTCATACGTTATACGTTATACGTTATACGTTATACGTTATACGTTACACGTTATACGTTATACGTTATACGTTAAACGTTGTACGTTATACGTTATACGTTATCCGTTATACGTTATACGTTATACGTTATACGTTATACGTTATACGTTATACGTTATACGTTATACGTTATACGTTGTACATTATACGTTATACGTCATACGTTATACGTTATACGTTATACGTTATACGTTCTACGTTATACGTTATACGTTAAACGTTGTACGTTATACGTTATACGTTATACGTTATACGTTATACGTTATGCGTTATACGTTATACGTTATACGTTATACGTTATACGTTATGCGTTATATGATACACGTTATACGATATACGTTGTACGTTATACGTTATACGTTATACGTTATACGTTATACGTTATACGTTATACGTTATACGTTATACGTTATACGTTATACGTTATACGTTATACGTTGTGCGTTATACGTTATACGTTATACGTTATACGTTATACGTTACACGTTATACGTTATACGTTATACGTTAAACGTTGTACATTATACGTTATACGTCATACGTTACACGTTATACGTTATACGTTATACGTTATACGTTACACGTTATACGTTATACGTTATACGTTAAACGTTGTACGTTATACGTTATACGTTATCCGTTATACGTTATACGTTATACGTTATACGTTATACGTTATACGTTATACGTTATACGTTATACGTTATACGTTATTCGTTATACGTTATACGTCATACGTTATTCGTGGTACGTTATACGTTATACGTTATACGTTATACGTTATACGTTATACGTTGTACGTTATACGTTATACGTTATACGTTATACGTTAGACGTTGTACGTTATACGTTATACGTTATACGTTATACGCTATACGTTATACGCTATACGTTATACGTTATACGTTATACGTTATACGTTATACGTTATACGTTATACGTTATACGTTATACGTTATACGTTATACGTTATACGTAATATGTAATACGTCATACGTTTTACGTTAATCGTTATACATTATACGTTATACTTTATACGTTATACGTTATACGTTATAGGTTGTACGTTATACGTTATACGTTATACGTTATACGTTATACGTTATACGTTATACGTTATACGTTATACGTTATACGATATACGTTATACGTTATACTTTATACGTTATACGTTATACGTTATACGTGGTACGTTATACGTCATACGTTATACGTTATACGTTATACGTTATACGTTATACGTTATACGTTATACGTTATACGTTATACGTTATACGTTATACGTTATACGTTATACGTTATACGTTATGCGTTATACGTTATACGTTATACGTTATACGTTATACGTTATGCGTTATATGATATACGTTATACGATATACGTTGTACGTTATACGTTATACGTTATACGTTATACGTTATACGTTATACGTTATACGTTAAACGTTGTACGTTATACGTTATACGTTATACGTTATACGTTATGCGTTATAGGATATACGTTATACGTTATACGTAATATGTAATACGTCATACGTTTTACGTTAATCGTTATACATTATACGTTATACTTTATACGTTATACGTTATACGTTATACGTTATACGTTATTCGTTATACGTTATACGTTATACGTTATACGTTATACGTTATGCGTTATACGTTATACGTTATACGTTATACGTTATACGTTATGCGTTATAGGATATACGTTATACGTTATACGTTATACGTTATACGTTATACGTTATACGTTATACGTTATACGTTATACGTTATACGTTAAACGTTGTACGTTATACGTTATACGTTATCCGTTATACGTTATACGTTATACGTTATACGTTATACGTTATACGTTATACGTTATACGTTATACGTTATACGTTATACGTTATCGGTCATACCTTATACGTTATACGTTATACGTTATACGTTGTACGTTATACGTTGTACGTTATACGTTATACGTTATACGTTATGAGTTATACGTTATACGTTAAACGTTGTACGTTATACGTTATACGTTATACGTTATACGTTATACGTTATACGTTGTACATTATACGTTATACGTCATACGTTATACGTTATACGTTATACGTTATACGTTATACGTTCTACGTTATACGTTATACGTTAAACGTTGTACGTTATACGTTATACGTTATACGTTATACGTTATACGTTATACGTTATACGTTATACGTTATACGTTATACGTTATACGTTATACGTTATGCGTTATACGTTATACGTTATACGTTATACGTTATACGTTACACGTTATACGTTATACGTTATACGTTAAACGTTGTACATTATACGTTATACGTCATACGTTATACGTTATACGTTATACGTTATACGTTATACGTTACACGTTATACGTTATACGTTATACGTTATACGTTATACGTTATACGTTATACGTTATACGATATACGTTATACGTTATACTTTATACGTTATACGTTATACGTTATACGTGGTACGTTATACGTCATACGTTATACGTTATACGTTATACGTTATACGTTATACGTTATACGTTATACGTTATACGTTATACGTTATACGTTATACGTTATACGTTATACGTTATACGTTATGCGTTATACGTTATACGTTATACGTTATACGTTATACGTTATGCGTTATATGATATACGTTATACGATATACGTTGTACGTTATACGTTATACGTTATACGTTATACGTTATACGTTATACGTTATACGTTAAACGTTGTACGTTATACGTTATACGTTATACGTTATACGTTATACGTTATACGTTATACGTTATACGTAATATGTAATACGTCATACGTTTTACGTTAATCGTTATACATTATACGTTATACTTTATACGTTATACGTTATACGTTATACGTTATACGTTATTCGTTATACGTTATACGTTATACGTTATACGTTATACGTTATGCGTTATACGTTATACGTTATACGTTATACGTTATACGTTATGCGTTATAGGATATACGTTATACGTTATACGTTATACGTTATACGTTATACGTTATACGTTATACGTTATACGTTATACGTTAAACGTTGTACGTTATACGTTATACGTTATCCGTTATACGTTATACGTTATACGTTATACGTTATACGTTATACGTTATACGTTATACGTTATACGTTATACGTTATACGTTATCGGTCATACCTTATACGTTATACGTTATACGTTATACGTTGTACGTTATACGTTGTACGTTATACGTTATACGTTATACGTTATGAGTTATACGTTATACGTTAAACGTTGTACGTTATACGTTATACGTTATACGTTATACGTTATACGTTATACGTTGTACATTATACGTTATACGTCATACGTTATACGTTATACGTTATACGTTATACGTTATACGTTCTACGTTATACGTTATACGTTAAACGTTGTACGTTATACGTTATACGTTATACGTTATACGTTATACGTTATACGTTATACGTTATACGTTATACGTTATACGTTATACGTTATACGTTATGCGTTATACGTTATACGTTATACGTTATACGTTATACGTTACACGTTATACGTTATACGTTATACGTTAAACGTTGTACATTATACGTTATACGTCATACGTTATACGTTATACGTTATACGTTATACGTTATACGTTACACGTTATACGTTATACGTTATACGTTAAACGTTGTACGTTATACGTTATACGTTATCCGTTATACGTTATACGTTATACGTTATACGTTATACGTTATACGTTATACGTTATACGTTATACGTTATAGGTCATACCTTATACGTTATACGTTATACGTTATACGTTATACGTTATACGTTATACGTTATAGGTCATACCTTATACGTGATACGTCATACGTTATACGTTATACGTTATACGTTATACGTTATACGTTATACGTTATACGTTATACGTTATACGTTATACGTTATACGTTATACGTTATACGTTATACGTTATACGTTATACGTTATACGTTATACGTTACACGTTATACGTTATACGTTAAACGTTGTACGTTATACGTTATACGTTATACGTTATACGTTATACGTTATGCGTTATACGTTATACGTTATACGTTATACGTTATACATTATACGTTATACGTTATACGTTATACGTTATAGGTTGTACGTTATACGTTATACGTTATACGTTATACGTTATACGTTATACGTTATACGTTATACGTTATACGATATACGTTATACGTTATACGTTATACGTTATACGTTATACGTTATACGTTATACGTTATGCGTTATACGTTATACGTTATACGTTATACGTTATACGTTATACGTTATACGTTATACGTTATACGTTATACGTTATACGTTATACGTTATACGTTATACGTTATACGTTATACGTTATAGGTCATACCTTATACGTGATATGTCATACGTTATACGTTATACGATATACGTTGTACGTTATACGTTATACGTTATACGTTATACGTTATACGTTATACGTTATACGTTAAACGTTGTACGTTATACGTTATACGTTATACGTTATACGTTATACGTTATACGTTATACGTTATACGTAATATGTAATACGTCATACGTTTTACGTTAATCGTTATACATTATACGTTATACTTTATACGTTATACGTTATACGTTATACGTTATACGTTATTCGTTATACGTTATACGTTATACGTTATACGTTATACGTTATGCGTTATACGTTATACGTTATACGTTATACGTTATACGTTATGCGTTATAGGATATACGTTATACGTTATACGTTATACGTTATACGTTATACGTTATACGTTATACGTTATACGTTATACGTTAAACGTTGTACGTTATACGTTATACGTTATCCGTTATACGTTATACGTTATACGTTATACGTTATACGTTATACTTTATACGTTATACGTTATACGTTATACGTTATCGGTCATACCTTATACGTTATACGTTATACGTTATACGTTGTACGTTATACGTTGTACGTTATACGTTATACGTTATACGTTATGAGTTATACGTTATACGTTACACGTTGTACGTTATACGTTATACGTTATACGTTATACGTTATACGTTATACGTTGTACATTAAACGTTATACGTCATACGTTATACGTTATACGTTATACGTTATACGTTCTACGTTATACGTTATACGTTAAACGTTGTACGTTATACGTTATACGTTATGCGTTATACGTCATGCGATATACGTTATACGTTATAGGTCATACCTTATACGTGATACGTCATACGTTATACGTTATACGTTATACGTTATACGTTATACGTTATACGTTATACGTTATACGTAATATGTAATACGTCATACGTTTTACGTTAATCGTTATACATTATACGTTATACGCTATACGTTATACGTTATACGTTATACGTTATACGTTAGACGTTGTACGTTATACGTTATACGTTATACGTTATACGCTATACGTTATACGCTATACGTTATACGTTATACGTTATACGTTATACGTTATACGTTATACGTTATACGTTATACGTTATACGTTATACGTTATACGTAATATGTAATACGTCATACGTTTTACGTTAATCGTTATACATTATACGTTATACTTTATACGTTATACGTTATACGTTATAGGTTGTACGTTATACGTTATACGTTATACGTTATACGTTATACGTTATACGTTATACGTTATACGTTATACGTTATACGATATACGTTATACGTTATACTTTATACGTTATACGTTATACGTTATACGTGGTACGTTATACGTCATACGTTATACGTTATACGTTATACGTTATACGTTATACGTTATACGTTATACGTTATACGTTATACGTTATACGTTATACGTTATACGTTATACGTTATACGTTATGCGTTATACGTTATACGTTATACGTTATACGTTATACGTTATGCGTTATAGGATATACGTTATACGATATACGTTGTACGTTATACGTTATACGTTATACGTTATACGTTATACGTTATACGTTATACGTTAAACGTTGTACGTTATACGTTATACGTTATACGTTATACGTTATACGTTATACGTTATACGTTATACGTAATATGTAATACGTCATACGTTTTACGTTAATCGTTATACATTATACGTTATACTTTATACGTTATACGTTATACGTTATACGTTATACGTTATTCGTTATACGTTATACGTTATACGTTATACGTTATACGTTATGCGTTATACGTTATACGTTATACGTTATACGTTATACGTTATGCGTTATAGGATATACGTTATACGTTATACGTTATACGTTATACGTTATACGTTATACGTTATACGTTATACGTTATACGTTAAACGTTGTACGTTATACGTTATACGTTATCCGTTATACGTTATACGTTATACGTTATACGTTATACGTTATACGTTATACGTTATACGTAATACGTTATACGTTATCGGTCATACCTTATACGTTATACGTTGTACGTTATACGTTGTACGTTATACGTTGTACGTTATACGTTATACTTTATACGTTATGAGTTATACGTTATACGTTAAACGTTGTACGTTATACGTTATACGTTATACGTTATACGTTATACGTTATACGTTGTACATTATACGTTATACGTCATACGTTATACGTTATACGTTATACGTTATACGTTATACGTTCTACGTTATACGTTATACGTTAAACGTTGTACGTTATACGTTATACGTTATACGTTATACGTTATACGTTATACGTTATACGTTATACGTTATACGTTATACGCTATACGTTATGCGTTATACGTTATACGTTATACGTTATACGTTATACGTTATGCGTTATACGTTATACGTTATACGTTATACGTTATACGTTACACGTTATACGTTATACGTTATACGTTAAACGTTGTACATTATACGTTATACGTCATACGTTATACGTTATACGTTATACGTTATACGTTATACGTTACACGTTATACGTTATACGTTATACGTTAAACGTTGTACGTTATACGTTATACGTTATCCGTTATACGTTATACGTTATACGTTATACGTTATTCGTTATACGTTATACGTCATACGTTATTCGTGGTACGTTATACGTTATACGTTATACGTTATACGTTATACGTTATACGTTGTACGTTATACGCTATACGTTATACGCTATACGTTATACGTTATACGTTATACGTTATACGTTATACGTTATACGTTATACGTTATACGTTATACGTTATACGTAATATGTAATACGTCATACGTTTTACGTTAATCGTTATACATTATACGTTATACTTTATACGTTATACGTTATACGTTATAGGTTGTACGTTATACGTTATACGTTATACGTTATACGTTATACGTTATACGTTATACGTTATACGTTATACGTTATACGATATACGTTATACGTTATACTTTATACGTTATACGTTATACGTTATACGTGGTACGTTATACGTCATACGTTATACGTTATACGTTATACGTTATACGTTATACGTTATACGTTATACGTTATACGTTATACGTTATACGTTATACGTTATACATTATACGTTATACGTTATGCGTTATACGTTATACGTTATACGTTATACGTTATACGTTATGCGTTATAGGATATACGTTATACGATATACGTTGTACGTTATACGTTATACGTTATACGTTATACGTTATACGTTATACGTTATACGTTAAACGTTGTACGTTATACGTTATACGTTATACGTTATACGTTATACGTTATACGTTATACGTTATACGTTATACGTTATACGTAATATGTAATACGTCATACGTTTTACGTTAATCGTTATACATTATACGTTATACTTTATACGTTATACGTTATACGTTATACGTTATACGTTATTCGTTATACGTTATACGTTATACGTTATACGTTATACGTTATGCGTTATACGTTATACGTTATACGTTATACGTTATACGTTATGCGTTATAGGATATACGTTATACGTTATACGTTATACGTTATACGTTATACGTTATACGTTATACGTTATACGTTATACGTTAAACGTTGTACGTTATACGTTATACGTTATCCGTTATACGTTATACGTTATACGTTATACGTTATACGTTATACGTTATACGTTATACGTTATACGTTATACGTTATACGTTATACGTTATACGTTATACGTTATACGTTATTCGTTATACGTTATACGTCATACGTTATTCGTGGTACGTTATACGTTATACGTTATACGTTATACGTTATACGTTATACGTTGTACGTTATACGTTATACGTTATACGTTATACGTTATACGTTAGACGTTGTACGTTATACGTTATACGTTATACGTTATACGCTATACGTTATACGCTATACGTTATACGTTATACGTTATACGTTATACGTTATACGTTATACGTTAAACGTTGTACGTTATACGTTATACGTTATAGGTTGTACGTTATACGTTATACGTTATACGTTATACGTTATACGTTATACGTTATACGTTATACGTTATACGTTATACGATATACGTTATACGTTATACTTTATACGTTATACGTTATACGTTATACGTGGTACGTTATAGGTTATACGTTATACGTTATACGTTATACGTTATACGTTATACGTTATACGTTATACGTTATACGTTATACGTTATACGTTATACGTTATACGTTATACGTTATACGTTATACGTTATGCGTTATACGTTATACGTTATACGTTATACGTTATACGTTATGCGTTATAGGATATACGTTATACGTAATATGTAATACGTCATACGTTTTACGTTAATCGTTATACATTATACGTTATACTTTATACGTTATACGTTATACGTTATACGTTATACGTTATTCGTTATACGTTATACGTTATACGTTATACGTTATACGTTATGCGTTATACGGTATACGTTATACGTTATACGTTATACGTTATGCGTTATAGGATATACGTTATACGTTATACGTTATACGTTATACGTTATACGTTATACGTTATACGTTATACGTTATACGTTAAACGTTGTACGTTATACGTTATACGTTATCCGTTATACGTTATACGTTATACGTTATACGTTATACGTTATACTTTATACGTTATACGTTATACGTTATACGTTATCGGTCATACCTTATACGTTATACGTTATACGTTATACGTTGTACGTTATACGTTGTACGTTATACGTTATACGTTATACGTTATGAGTTATACGTTATACGTTACACGTTGTACGTTATACGTTATACGTTATACGTTATACG
Organism: Ptiloglossa arizonensis; assembly: GCF_051014685.1. Classification (NCBI taxonomy): domain Eukaryota; kingdom Metazoa; phylum Arthropoda; class Insecta; order Hymenoptera; family Colletidae; genus Ptiloglossa; species Ptiloglossa arizonensis. The sequence goes on from NW_027479913.1 coordinate 42,899, forward strand.
TTATACGTTATACGTTGTACATTAAACGTTATACGTCATACGTTATACGTTATACGTTATACGTTATACGTTCTACGTTATACGTTATACGTTAAACGTTGTACGTTATACGTTATACGTTATGCGTTATACGTCATGCGATATACGTTATACGTTATAGGTCATACCTTATACGTGATACGTCATACGTTATACGTTATACGTTATACGTTATACGTTCTACGTTATACGTTATACGTTAAACGTTGTACGTTATACGTTATACGTTATACGTTATACGTTATACGTTATACGTTATACGTTATACGTTATACGTTATACGTTATACGTTATACGTTATGCGTTATACGTTATACGTTATACGTTATACGTTATACGTTACACGTTATACGTTATACGTTATACGTTAAACGTTGTACATTATACGTTATACGTCATACGTTATACGTTATACGTTATACGTTATACGTTATACGTTATACGTTAAACGTTGTACGTTATACGTTATACGTTATGCGTTATACGTTATACGTTATACGTTATACGTTAAACGTTGTACGTTATACGTTATACGTTATACGTTATACGTTATACGTTATACGTTATACGTTATACGTTATACGTTATACGTTATACGTTATACGTTTTACGTTATACGTTATACGTTATACGTTATACGTTATACGTTATACGTTATACGTTATACGTTATACGTTATTCGTTATACGTTATACGTCATACGTTATACGTGGTACGTTATACGTTATACGTTATACGTTATACGTTATACGTTATACGTTGTACGTTATACGTTATACGTTATACGTTATACGTTAGACGTTGTACGTTATACGTTATACGTTATACGTTATACGCTATACGTTATACGCTATACGTTATACGTTATACGTTATACGTTATACGTTATACGTTATACGTTATACGTTATACGTTATACGTTATACGTTATACGTTATACGTTATACGTTAAACGTTGTACGTTATACGTTATACGTTATACGTTATACGTTATACGTTATACGTTATACGTTATACGTTATACGTTATACGTTATTCGTTATACGTTATACATTATACGTTATACGTTATACGTTATACGTTATACGTTATACGTTATACGTTATACGTTAAACGTTGTACGTTATACGTTATACGTTATACGTTATACGTTATACGTTATACGTTATACGTTATACGTTATACGTTAAACGTTGTACGTTATACGTTATACGTTATACGTTATACGTTATACGTTATACGTTATACGTTATACGTTATACGTTATACGTTATTCGTTATACGTTATACGTCATACGTTATACATGTTACGTTATACGTTATACGTTATACGTTATACGTTATACGTTATACGTTATACGTTATACGTTATACGTTATACGTTATACGTTATACGGTATACGTTATACGTTATACGTTATACGTTATACGTTATACGTTATACGTTATACGTTATACGTTAAACGTTGTACGTTATACGTTATACGTTATACGTTATACGTTATACGTTATACGTTATACGTTATACGTTATACGTTATACGTTATACGTTATACGTTATACGTTATACGTTATACGTTAAACGTTGTACGTTATACGTTATACGTTATACGTTATACGTTATACGTTATACGTTATACGTTAAACGTTGTACGTTATACGTTATACGTTATACGTTATACGTTATACGTTATACGTTATACGTTATACGTTATACGTTATTCGTTATACGTTATACGTCATACGTTATACGTGGTACGTTATACGTGGTACGTTATACGTTATACGTTATACGTTATACGTTATACGTTGTACGTTATACGTTATACGTTATACGTTATACGTTAGACGTTGTACGTTATACGTTATACGTTATACGTTATACGCTATACGTTATACGCTATACGTTATACGTTATACGTTATCCGTTATACGTTATACGTTATACGTTATACGTTATGCGTTATACGTTATACGTTATACGTTATACGTTATGCGTTATACGTTATACGTTATACGTTATACGTTATACGTTATACGTTATACGTTATACGTTATACGTTATACGTTATACGTTATACGTTATACGTTATACGTTATACGTTATACGTTATACGTTATACGTTATACGTTATACGTTATACGTTATAGGTCATACCTTATACGTGATACGTCATACGTTATACGTTATACGTTATACGTTAAACGTTGTACGTTATACGTTATACGTTATACGTTATACGTTATACGTTATACGTTATGCGTTATACGTTATACGTTATACGTTATACGTTATACGTTACACGTTATACGTTATACGTTATACGTTATACGTTATACGTTATACGTTATACGTTATACGTTATACGTTATACGTTATACGTTATACGTTATACGTTATACGTTATGCGTTATACGTCATGCGATATACGTTATACGTTGTACGTTATACGTTATACGTTATACGTTATACGTTATACGTTATACGTTATACGTTATACGTTATACGTTATACGTTATACGTTAAACGTTGTACGTTATACGTTATACGTTATCCGTTATACGTTATACGTTATACGTTATACGTTATACGTTATAGGTCATACCTTATACGTGATACGTCATACGTTATACGTTATACGTTATACGTTAAACGTTGTACGTTATACGTTATACGTTATACGTTATACGTTATACGTTATACGTTATGCGTTATACGTTATACGTTATACGTTATACGTTATACGTTACACGTTATACGTTATACGTTATACGTTATACGTTATACGTTATACGTTATACGTTATACGTTATACGTTATACGTTATACGTTATACGTTATACGTTATACGTTATGCGTTATACGTCATGCGATATACGTTATACGTTGTACGTTATACGTTATACGTTATACGTTATACGTTATACGTTATACGTTATACGTTATACGTTATACGTTATACGTTATACGTTAAACGTTGTACGTTATACGTTATACGTTATCCGTTATACGTTATACGTTATACGTTATACGTTATGCGTTATACGTTATACGTTATAGGTCATACCTTATACGTGATACGTCATACGTTATACGTTATACGTTATACGTTATACGTTATACGTTATACGTTATACGTTATACGTTATACGTTATACGTTATTCGTTATACGTTATACATTATACGTTATACGTTATACGTTATACGTTATACGTTATACGTTATACGTTATACGTTAAACGTTGTACGTTATACGTTATACGTTATACGTTATACGTTATACGTTATACGTTACACGTTATGCGTTATACGTTATACGTTATACGTTATACGTTATACGTTTTGCGTTATAGGATATACGTTATACGTTATACGTTGTACGTTATACGTTATACGTTATACGTTATACGTTATACGTTATACGTTATACGTTAAACGTTGTACGTTATACGTTATACGTTAAACGTTGTACGTTATACGTTATACGTTATACGTTATACGTTATACGTTATACGTTATACGTTATACGTTATACGTCATACGTTATACGTTATACGTTATACGTTATACGTTATACGTAATATGTAATACGTCATACGTTTTACGTTAATCGTTATACATTATACGTTATACGTTATACGTTATACGTTATACGTTATACGTTATACGTTATACGTTATACGTTATACGTTATACGTTATACGTTATACGTTATACGTTATACGTTAAACGTTGTACGTTATACGTTATACGTTATACGTTATACGTTATACGTTATACGTTATGCGTTATACGTTATACGTTATACGTTATACGTTATACGTTACACGTTATACGTTATACGTTATACGTTATACGTTATACGTTATACGTTATACGTTATACGTTATACGTTATACGTTATACGTTATACGTTATACGTTATACGTTATGCGTTATACGTCATGCGATATACGTTATACGTTGTACGTTATACGTTATACGTTATACGTTATACGTTATACGTTATACGTTATACGTTATACGTTATACGTTATACGTTAAACGTTGTACGTTATACGTTATACGTTATCCGTTATACGTTATACGTTATACGTTATACGTTATGCGTTATACGTTATACGTTATACGTTATACGTTATGCGTTATACGTTATACGTTATACGTTATACGTTATACGTTATACGTTATACGTTATACGTTATACGTTATACGTTATACGTTATACGTTATACGTTATACGTTATACGTTATACGTTATACGTTATACGTTATACGTTATACGTTATACGTTATAGGTCATACCTTATACGTGATACGTCATACGTTATACGTTATACGTTATACGTTATACGTTATACGTTATACGTTATACGTTATACGTTATACGTTATACGTTATTCGTTATACGTTATACATTATACGTTATACGTTATACGTTATACGTTATACGTTATACGTTATACGTTATACGTTAAACGTTGTACGTTATACGTTATACGTTATACGTTATACGTTATACGTTATACGTTATACGTTAAACGTTGTACGTTATACGTTATACGTTATACGTTATACGTTATACGTTATACGTTATACGTTATACGTTAAACGTTGTACGTTATACGTTATACGTTATACGTTATACGTTATACGTTATACGTTATACGTTATACGTTATACGTTATTCGTTATACGTTATACGTCATACGTTATACGTGGTACGTTATACGTTATACGTTATACGTTATACGTTATACGTTATACGTTGTACGTTATACGTTATACGTTATACGTTATACGTTAGACGTTGTACGTTATACGTTATACGTTAAACGTTGTACGTTATACGTTATACGTTATACGTTATACGTTATACGTTATACGTTATACGTTATACGTTATACGTTATACGTTATACGTTATACGTTATACGTTATACGTTATACGTTAAACGTTGTACGTTATACGTTATACGTTATACGTTATACGTTATACGTTATACGTTATACGTTATACGTTATACGTTATACGTTATTCGTTATACGTTATACATCATACGTTATACGTTATACGTTATACGTTATACGTTATACGTTATACGTTAAACGTTGTACGTTATACGTTATACGTTATACGTTATACGTTATACGTTATACGTTATACGTTAAACGTTGTACGTTATACGTTATACGTTATACGTTATACGTTATACGTTATACGTTATACGTTATACGTTATACGTTATACGTTATACGTTATTCGTTATACGTTATACGTCATACGTTATACGTGGTACGTTATACGTTATACGTTATACGTTATACGTTATACGTTATACGTTATACGTTATACGTGGTACGTTATACGTTATACGTTATACGTTATACGTTATACGTTATACGTTGTACGTTATACGTTATACGTTATACGTTATACGTTAAACGTTGTACGTTATACGTTATACGTTATACGTTATACGTTATACGTTATACGTTATACGTTATACGTTATACGTTATACGTTATACGTTATACGTTATACGTTATACGTTATACGTTAAACGTTGTACGTTATACGTTATACGTTATACGTTATACGTTATACGTTATACGTTATACGTTAAACGTTGTACGTTATACGTTATACGTTATACGTTATACGTTATACGTTATACGTTATACGTTATACGTTATACGTTATACGTTATACGTTATACGTTATACGTTATACGTTATACGTTATACGTTATACGTTATTCGTTATACGTTATACGTCATACGTTATACGTGGTACGTTATACGTTATACGTTATACGTTATACGTTATACGTTATACGTTGTACGTTATACGTTATACGTTATACGTTATACGTTAGACGTTGTACGTTATACGTTATACGTTATACGTTATACGCTATACGTTATACGCTATACGTTATACGTTATACGTTATACGTTATACGTTATACGTTATACGTTATACGTTATACGTTATACGTTATACGTTATACGTTATACGTTATACGTTAAACGTTGTACGTTATACGTTATACGTTATACGTTATACGTTATACGTTATACGTTATACGTTATACGTTATACGTTATACGTTATTCGTTATACGTTATACATTATACGTTATACGTTATACGTTATACGTTATACGTTATACGTTATACGTTATACGTTAAACGTTGTACGTTATACGTTATACGTTATACGTTATACGTTATACGTTATACGTTATACGTTAAACGTTGTACGTTATACGTTATACGTTATACGTTATACGTTATACGTTATACGTTATACGTTATACGTTATACGTTATACGTTATTCGTTATACGTTATACGTCATACGTTATACATGTTACGTTATACGTTATACGTTATACGTTATACGTTATACGTTATACGTTATACGTTATACGTTATACGTTATACGTTATACGTTATACGGTATACGTTATACGTTATACGTTATACGTTATACGTTATACGTTATACGTTATACGTTATACGTTAAACGTTGTACGTTATACGTTATACGTTATACGTTATACGTTATACGTTATACGTTATACGTTATACGTTATACGTTATACGTTATACGTTATACGTTATACGTTATACGTTATACGTTAAACGTTGTACGTTATACGTTATACGTTATACGTTATACGTTATACGTTATACGTTATACGTTAAACGTTGTACGTTATACGTTATACGTTATACGTTATACGTTATACGTTATACGTTATACGTTATACGTTATACGTTATTCGTTATACGTTATACGTCATACGTTATACGTGGTACGTTATACGTGGTACGTTATACGTTATACGTTATACGTTATACGTTATACGTCGTACGTTATACGTTATACGTTATACGTTATACGTTAGACGTTGTACGTTATACGTTATACGTTATACGTTATACGCTATACGTTATACGCTATACGTTATACGTTATACGTTATACGTTATACGTTATACGGTATACGTTATACGTTATACGTTATACGTTATACGTTATACGTTATACGTTATACGTTAAACGTTGTACGTTATACGTTATACGTTATACGTTATACGTTATACGTTATACGTTATACGTTATACGTTATACGTTATACGTTATTCGTTATACGTTATACGTTATACGTTATACGTTATACGTTAAACGGTGTACGTTATACGTTATACGTTATACGTTATACGTTATACGTTATACGTTATACGTTATACGTTATACGTTATACGTTATTCGTTATACGTTATACGTCATACGTTATACGTGGTACGTTATACGTTATACGTTATACGTTATACGTTATACGTTATACGTTATACGTTATACGTTATACGTTATAGGTTGTACGTTATACGTTATACGTTATACGTTATACGTTATACGTTATACGTTATACGTTATACGTTATACGTTATACGTTATACGATATACGTTATACGTTATACTTTATACGTTATACGTTATACGTTATACGTTATTCGTTATACGTTATACGTTATACGTAATACGTTATACGTTATAGGTTGTACGTTATACGTTATACGTTATACGTTATACCTTATACGTTATACGTTATACGTCATGCGATATACGTTATACGTTATACGTTATACGTTATACGTTATACGTTATACGTTATACGTTATACGTTATGCGTTATACGTTATACGTTATACGTTATACGTTATACGTTACACGTTATACGTTATACGTTACACGTTATACGTTATACGTTATACGTTATACGTTATACGTTATACGTTATACGTTATACGTTATACGTTATACGTTATACGTTATACGTTATACGTTATACGTTATAGGTTGTACGTTATACGTTATACGTTATACGTTATACGTTATACGTTATACGTTATACGTTATACGTTATACGTTATACGTTATTCGTTATACGTTATACGTTATACGTTATACGTTATACGTTAAACGGTGTACGTTATACGTTATACGTTATACGTTATACGTTATACGTTATACGTTATACGTTATACGTTATACGTTATACGTTATACGTTATTCGTTATACGTTATACGTTAAACGTTGTACGTTATACGTTATACGTTATACGTTATACGTTATACGTTATACGTTATACGTTATACGTTATACGTTATACGTTATACGTTATACGTTATGCGTTATACGTTATACGTTATACGTTATACGTTATACGTTACACGTTATACGTTATACGTTATACGTTATACGTTATACGTTATACGTTATACGTTATACGTTATACGTTATACGTTATACGTTATACGTTATACGTTATACGTTATGCGTTATACGTCATGCGATATACGTTATACGTTGTACGTTATACGTTATACGTTATACGTTATACGTTATACGTTATACGTTATACGTTATACGTTATACGTTATACGTTAAACGTTGTACGTTATACGTTATACGTTATCCGTTATACGTTATACGTTATACGTTATACGTTATGCGTTATACGTTATACGTTATACGTTATACGTTATGCGTTATACGTTATACGTTATACGTTATACGTTATACGTTATACGTTATACGTTATACGTTATACGTTATACGTTATACGTTATACGTTATACGTTATACGTTATACGTTATACGTTATACGTTATACGTTATACGTTATACGTTATACGTTATACGTTATACGTTATACGTTATAGGTCATACCTTATACGTGATACGTCATACGTTATACGTTATACGTTATACGTTATACGTTATACGTTATACGTTATACGTTATACGTTATACGTTATACGTTATTCGTTATACGTTATACATTATACGTTATACGTTATACGTTATACGTTATACGTTATACGTTATACGTTATACGTTAAACGTTGTACGTTATACGTTATACGTTATACGTTATACGTTATACGTTATACGTTATACGTTAAACGTTGTACGTTATACGTTATACGTTATACGTTATACGTTATACGTTATACGTTATACGTTATACGTTATACGTTATACGTTATTCGTTATACGTTATACGTCATACGTTATACATGGTACGTTATACGTTATACGTTATACGTTATACGTTATACGTTATACGTTATACGTTATACGTTATACGTTATACGTTATACGTTATACGGTATACGTTATACGTTATACGTTATACGTTATACGTTATACGTTATACGTTATACGTTATACGTTAAACGTTGTACGTTATACGTTATACGTTATACGTTATACGTTATACGTTATACGTTATACGTTATACGTTATACGTTATACGTTATACGTTATACGTTATACGTTATACGTTATACGTTATACGTTATACGTTATACGTTATACGTTATACGTTATACGTTATACGTTATACGTTATACGTTATACGTTATACGTTATACGTTATACGTTATACGTTATACGTTATGCGTTATAGGATATACGTTATACGTTATACGTTGTACGTTATACGTTATACGTTATGCGTTATACGTCATGCGATATACGTTATACGTTATTCGTTATACGTTATACGTTAAACGTTGTACGTTATACGTTATACGTTATACGTTATACGTTATACGTTATACGTTATACGTTATACGTTATACGTTATACGTTATACGTTATTGGTTATACGTTATACGTTATACGTTATACGTTATACGTTATACGTTATACGTTATACGTTATACGTTATACGTTATACGTTATACGTTATACGTTATACGTTATACGTTATACGTTATACGTTATACGTTATACGTTATACGTTGTACGTTATACGTTATACGTTATACGTTATACGTTAGACGTTGTACGTTATACGTTATACGTTATACGTTATGCGTTATAGGATATACGTTATACGTTATACGTTGTACGTTATACGTTATACGTTATACGTTAGACGCTATACGTTATACGTTATACGTTATACGTTATACGTTATACGTTCTACGTTATACGTTATACGTTAAACGTTGTACGTTATACGTTATACGTTATACGTTATACGTTATACGTTATACGTTATGCGTTATACGTTATACGTTATACGTTGTACGTTATACGTTATACGTTATACGTTATACGTTAGACGTTGTACGTTATACGTTATACGTTATACGTTATGCGTTATAGGATATACGTTATACGTCTTACGTTGTACGTTATACGTTATACGTTATACGTTAGACGCTATACGTTATACGTTATACGTTATACGTTATACGTTCTACGTTATACGTTATACGTTAAACGTTGTACGTTATACGTTATACGTTATACGTTATACGTTATACGTTATACGTTATGCGTTATACGTTATACGTTATACGTTATACGTTATACGTTATACGTTATACGTTATACGTTCTACGTTATACGTTATACGTTATACGTTATACGTTATACGACATACGTTATACGTTATACGTTATACGTTATACGTTATACGTTATACGTTATACGTTATATGTTCTACGTTATGCGTTATAGGATATACGTTGTACGTTATACGTTGTACGTTATGCGTTATACGTTATGCGTTATACGTCATGCGTTATACGTTATACGTTATACGTTATACGTTATACGTTATACGCTATACGTTATACGTTCTACGTTATACGTTATACGTTAAACGTTGTACGTTATACGTTATACGTTATACGTTATACGTTATACGTTATACGTTATACGTTATGCGTTATACGTTATACGATATACGTTATACGTCATACGTTATACGTTATACGTTATGCGTTATACGTTATCCGTTATACGTTATACGTTATACGTTATACGTTATACGTTATACGTTATACGTTATACGTTATACGTTATACGTTATACGTTATACGTTATACGTTATACGTTATACGTTATACGTTATACGTTATACGTTATACGTTATACGTTATACGTTATACGTTATACGTTATACGTTATACGTTATACGTTATACGTAATATGTAATACGTCATACGTTTTACGTTAATCGTCATACGTTATACGTTATACCCTATACGTTATACGTTATACGTTATACGTTATACGTTATACGTTATACGTTATACGTTATACGTTATACGTTAGACGCTATACGTTATACGTTATGCGTTATACGTTATACGTTATACGTTGTACGTTATACGTTATACGTTATACGTTATACGTTATACGTTATACGTTATACGTTATACGTTATATGTTGTACGTTATACGTTATACGTTATACGTTATGCGTTATACGTTATACGTTATACGTTATACGTTATACGTTATACGTTATACGTTATACGTTATACGTTATACGTTATACGTTATACGTTGTACGTTATACGTTATACGTTATACGTTATACGTTAGACGTTGTACGTTATACGTTATACGTTATACGTTATGCGTTATAGGATATACGTTATACGTTATACGTTGTACGTTATACGTTATACGTTATACGTTAGACGCTATACGTTATACGTTATACGTTATACGTTATACGTTATACGTTATACGTTATACGTTATACGTTAAACGTTGTACGTTATACGTTATACGTTATACGTTATGCGTTATACGTTATACGTTATGCGTTATACGTTATACGTTATACGTTATACGTTATACGTTATACGTTATACGTTATACGTTCTACGTTATACGTTATACGTTAAACGTTGTACGTTATACGTTATACGTTATACGTTACACGTTATACGTTATACGTTATGCGTTATACGTTATACGTTATACGTTATACGTTATACGTTATACGTTATACGTTATACGTTATACGTTATACGTTATACGTTATACGTTGTACGTTATACGTTATACGTTATACGTTATACGTTAGACGTTGTAC
>NW_027479914.1:0-54733 GCF_051014685.1 Ptiloglossa arizonensis
CAATAGGAATTTTTGGGTTAGGTCAATCCGTTCGCGAGATATGGAAGTTTGAAGACAAGAAATGGTTGAGAAGGCAAAAAATTTTCCGCAATTCTGCTGCTCCAAACGCTTAACCAGAATGGCCTAGGGAAAAAATACATACCGTTGTAATCGGGCGAGTTTCTACTCTCAGATGCAACTGGAATTTCTGAGTTACGTCAATCCGTTCGCGAGATATGGGACTTTGAAGCCAAGAAATGGTTGAGAAGGCAAAAAATTTTTCGGAATTCTGCTGCTCCAAACGCTTAACCAGAGTGGCCTAGAGAAAAAATACACCTACCGTTGTAATCGGGCGAGTTTCTACTTTCAGGTGCAATAGGAATTTTTGGGTTAGGTCAATCCGTTCGCGAGATATGGGAGTTTGAAGCTAAGAAATGGTTGAGAAGACAACAAATTTTTCGCACTTCTGCTGCTCCAAACGCTTAACCAGAATGGCCTCGGGAAAAAATACACATACCGTTGTAATGGGGCGAGTTTCTACTTTCAGACGCAACAGGAATTTTTGGGTTAGGTCAATCCGTTCGCGAGATATGGGAGTTTGAAGCCAAGAAATGGTTGAGAAGGCAAAAAATTTTTCGCAATTCTGCTGCTCCAAACGCTTAACCAGAATGGCCTAGGGAAAAAATACACATACCGTTGTAATCGGGCGAGTTTCTACTTTCAGATGCAATAGGAATTTTTGGGTTAGGTCAATCCGTTCGCGAGAAATGGGACTTTGAAGCCAAGAAATGGTTGAGATGGCAAAAAATTTTTCGCAATACTGCTGCTCCATACGCTTAACCAGAATGGCCTAGGGAAAAAATACAAATACCGTTGTAATCGGGCGAGTTTCTACTTCCAGATGCAATAGGAATTTTTGGGTTAGGTCAATCCGTTCGCGAGATATGGAAGTTTGAAGCCAAGAAATGGTTGAGAAGGCAAAAAATTTTTCGCAATTCTGCTGCTCCAAACGCTTAACCAGAATGGCCTAGGGAAAAAATACACATACCGTTGTAATCGGGTGAGTTTCTACTTTCAGTTGCCATAGGAATTTTTGGGTTAGGTCAATCCGTTCGCGAGATATGGGAGTTTGAAGCCAAGAAATGGTTGAGAAGGCAAGAAATTTTTCGCAATTCTGCTGCTCCAAACGCTTAACCAGAATGGCATAGGGAAAAAATACGCATACCGTTGTAATCGGGCGAGTTTCTACTTTCAGACGCAGCAGGAATTTTTGGGTTTGGTCAATCCGTTCGCGAGATATGGGACATTGAAACTAAGAAATGGTTGAGAAGGCAAAAAATTTTTCGCAATTCTGCTGCTCCAAACGCTTAACCAGAATGGCCTCGGGAAAAAATACACATACCGTTGTAATGGGGCGAGTTTCTACTTTCAGGTGCAATAGGAATTTTTGGGTTAGGTCAATCCGTTCGCGAGATATGGGAGTTTGACGCCAAGAAATGGTTGAGAAGGCAAAAAATTTTTCGCAATTCTGCTGCTCCAAGCGCTTAACCAGAATGCCCTAGGGAAAAAATACGCATATCGTTGTAATCGGGCGAGTTTCTACTTTCAGACGCAGCAGGAACTTCTGGGTTTGGTCAATCCGTTCGCGAGATATGGGAGTTTGAAGCTAAGAAGTGTTTGAGAAGACAACAAATTCTTCGCACTTCTGCTGCTCCAAACGCTTGACCAGAATGGCCTAGGGAAAAAATACACATAGCGTTGTATTCGGGCGAGTTTCTACTTTCAGGTGCAACAGGAATTTTTGGGTTAGGTCAATCCGTTCGCGAGATATGGGAGTTTGAAGCCAAGAAATGGTTGAGAAGGCAAAAAATTTTTCGCAATTCTGCTGCTCCATACGCTTAACCAGAATGGCCTAGGGAAAAAATGCAAATACCGTTGTAATCGGGCGAGTTTCTACTTTCAGATGCAATAGGAATTTTTGGGTTAGGTCAATCCGTTCGCGAGATGTGGGAGTTTGAAGCTAAGAAATGGTTGAGAAGACAACAAATTTTTCGCACTTCTGCTGCTCCAAACGCTTAACCAGAATGGCCTAGGGAAAAAATACACATACCTTTGTAATCGGGCGAGTTTCTACTCTCAGATGCAACTGGAATTTTTGAGTTACGTCAATGCGTTCGCGAGATATGGGACTTTGAAGCTAAGAAATGGTTGAGAAGGCAAAAAATTTTTCGCAATTCTGCTGCTCCAAACGCTTAACCAGAATGGCCTAGGGAAAAAATACGCATACCGTTGTAATCGGGCGAGTTTCTACTTTCAGACGCAGCAGGAATTTTTGGGTTTGGTCAATCCGTTCGCGAGATATGGGACTTTGAAGCTAAGAAATGGTTGAGAAGGCAAAAAATTTTTCGCAATTCTGCTGCTCCAAACGCTTAACCAGAATGGCCTCGGGAAAAAATACACATACCGTTGTAATGGGGCGAGCTTCTACTTTCAGATGCAATAGGAATTTTTGGGTTAGGTCAATCCGTTCGCGAGATATGGGAGTTTGAAGCCAAGAAATGGTTGAGAAGGCAATAAATTTTTCGCAATTCTGCTGCTCCAAACGCTTAACCAGAATGACCTAGGGAAAAAATACACATACCGTTGTAATCGGGCGAGTTTCTACATTCAGATGCAATAGGAATTTTTGGGTTAGGTCAATCCGTTCGCGAGATATGGGAGTTTGAAGCCAAGAAATGGTAGAGAAGGCAAAAAATTTTCACAATTCTGCTGTTCCAAACGCTTAACCAGAAAGGCCTAGGGAAAAAATACACATACCGTTGTAATCGGGCGAGATTCTACTTTCAGATGCAACAGGAATTTTTGGGTTAGGTCAATCCGTTCGCGAGATATGGGATTTTGAAGCTAAGAAATGGTTGAGAAGACAACAAATTGTTCGCACTTCTGCTGCTCCAAACGCTTAACCAGAATGGCCCAGGGAAAAAATACGCACACCGTTGTAATCGGGCGAGTTTCTACTTTCAGACGCAGCAGGAATTTTTGGGTTTGGTTAATCCGTTCGCGAGATATGGGAGTTTGAAACTAAGAAATGGTTGAGAAGACAACAAATTTTTCGCAGTTCTGCTGCTCCAAACGCTTAACCAGAATGGCCTAGGGAAAAAATACAAATACCGTTGTAATCGGGCGAGTTTCTACTCTCAGATGCAACTGGAATTTTTGAGTTACGTCAATCCGATCGCGAGATAAGGGAGTTTGAAGCCAAGAAATGTTTGAGAAGGCAAAAAATTTTTCGCAATTCTGCTGCTCCAAACGCTTAACCAGAATGGCCTAGGGAAAATATACACATACCGTTGTAATCGGGTGAGTATCTACTTTCAGATGCCATAGGAATTTTTGAGTTAGGTCAATCCGTTCGCGAGATATGGGAGTTTGAAGCCAAGAAATGGTTGAGAAGGCAAAAAATTTTTCGCAATTCTGCTGCTCCAAACGCTTATCCAGAATGGCCTAGGGAAAAAATACACATAGCGTTGTAATCGGACGAGTTTCTACTTTCAGGTGCAATAGGAATTTTTGGGTTAGGTCAATCCGTTCGCGAGATATGGGAGTTTGAAGCCAAGAAATGGTTGAGAAGGCAAAAAATTTTTTGCAATTGTGCTGCTCCAAACGCTTAACCTGAATGGCCTAGGGAAAAAATCCACATACCGTTGTAATCGGGCGAGTTTCTACTTTCAGATGCAATAGGAATTTTTGGGTTAGGTCAATCCGTTCGCGAGATATGGGAGTTTGAAGCCAAGAAATGGTAGAGAAGGCAAAAAATTTTTCACAATTCTGCTGCTCCAAACGCTTAACCAGAATGACCTAGGGAAAAAATACACATACCGTTGTAATCGGGCGAGTTTCTACATTCAGATGCAATAGGAATTTTTGGGTTAGGTCAATCCGTTCGCGAGATATGGGAGTTTGAAGCCAAGAAATGGTAGAGAAGGCAAAAAATTTTCACAATTCTGCTGTTCCAAACGCTTAACCAGAAAGGCCTAGGGAAAAAATACACATACCGTTGTAATCGGGCGAGATTCTACTTTCAGATGCAATAGGAATTTTTGGGTTAGGTCAATCCGTTCGCGAGAAATGGGACTTTGAAGCCAAGAAATGGTTGAGATGGCAAAAAATTTTTCGCAATACTGCTGCTCCATACGCTTAACCAGAATGGCCTAGGGAAAAAATACAAATACCGTTGTAATCGGGCGAGTTTCTACTTCCAGATGCAATAGGAATTTTTGGGTTAGGTCAATCCGTTCGCGAGATATGGAAGTTTGAAGCCAAGAAATGGTTGAGAAGGCAAAAAATTTTTCGCAATTCTGCTGCTCCAAACGCTTAACCAGAATGGCCTAGGGAAAAAATACACATACCGTTGTAATCGGGTGAGTTTCTACTTTCAGTTGCCATAGGAATTTTTGGGTTAGGTCAATCCGTTCGCGAGATATGGGAGTTTGAAGCCAAGAAATGGTTGAGAAGGCAAGAAATTTTTCGCAATTCTGCTGCTCCAAACGCTTAACCAGAATGGCATAGGGAAAAAATACGCATACCGTTGTAATCGGGCGAGTTTCTACTTTCAGACGCAGCAGGAATTTTTGGGTTTGGTCAATCCTTTCGCGAGATATGGGACTTTGAAACTAAGAAATGGTTGAGAAGGCAAAAAATTTTTCGCAATTCTGCTGCTCCAAACGCTTAACCAGAATGGCCTCGGGAAAAAATACACATACCGTTGTAATGGGGCGAGTTTCTACTTTCAGGTGCAATAGGAATTTTTGGGTTAGGTCAATCCGTTCGCGAGATATGGGAGTTTGACGCCAAGAAATGGTTGAGAAGGCAAAAAATTTTTCGCAATTCTGCTGCTCCAAGCGCTTAACCAGAATGCCCTAGGGAAAAAGTACGCATATCGTTGTAATCGGGCGAGTTTCTACTTTCAGACGCAGCAGGAACTTCTGGGTTTGGTCAATCCGTTCGCGAGATATGGGAGTTTGAAGCTAAGAAGTGGTTGAGAAGACAACAAATTCTTCGCACTTCTGCTGCTCCAAACGCTTGACCAGAATGGCCTAGGGAAAAAATACACATAGCGTTGTATTCGGGCGAGTTTCTACTTTCAGATGCAACAGGAATTTTTGGGTTAGGTCAATCCGTTCGCGAGATATGGGACTTTGAAGCCAAGAAATGGTTGAGAAGGCAAAAAATTTTTCGCAATTCTGCTGCTCCAAACGCTTAACCAGAGTGGCCTAGGGAAAAAATACACATACCGTTGTAATCGGGCGAGTTTCTACTTTCAGGTGCAATAGGAATTTTTGGGTTAGGTCAATCCGTTCGCGAGATATGGGAGTTTGAAGCCAAGAAATGCTTGAGAAGGCAAAAAATTTTTCGCAATTCTGTTGCTCCAAACGCTTAACCAGAATGGCCTAGGGAAAAAATACAAATACCGCTGTAATCGGGCGAGTTTCTACTTTCAGATGCAATAGGAATTTTTGGATTAGGTCAATCCGTTCGCGAGATATGGGAGTTTGAAGACAAGAAATGGTTGAGAAGGCAAAAAATTTTTCGCAATTCTGCTTCTCCAAACGCTTAACCAGAATGGCCTAGGGAAAAAATACACATACCGTTGTAATCGGGCGAGTTTCTACTCTCAGATGAAACTGGAATTTTTGAGTTACATCAATCCGTTCGCGAGATATGGGAGTTTGAAGCTAAGAAATGGTTGAGAAGACAACAAATTTTTCGCACTTCTGCTGCTCCAAACGCTTAACCAGAATGGCCTAGGGAAAAAATACGCATACCGTTGTAATCGGGCGAGATTCTACTTTCAGACGTAGCAGGAATTTGTGGGTTCGGTCAATCCGTTCGCGAGATATGGGACTTTGAAGCTAAGAAATGGTTGAGAAGACAACAAATTTTTCGCACTTCTGCTGCTCCAAACGCTTAACCAGAATGGCCTAGGGAAAAAATACACATACCGTTGTAATCGGGCGAGTTTCTACTTTCAGATGCAATAGGAATTTTTGGGTTATGTCGATCCGTTCGCGAGATATGGGACTTTGAAGCCAAGAAATGGTTGAGAAGGCAAAAAATTTTTCGCAATTCTGCTGCTCCAAACGCTTAACCAGAACGGCCTAGGGAAAAAATACAAATACCGCTGTAATCGGGCGAGTTTCTACTTTCAGATGCAATAGGAATTTTTGGGTTAGGTCAATCCGTTCGCGAGATATGGAAGTTTGAAGACAAGAAATGGTTGAGAAGGCAAAAAATTTTCCGCAATTCTGCTGCTCCAAACGCTTAACCAGAATGGCCTAGGGAAAAAATACATACCGTTGTAATCGGGCGAGTTTCTACTCTCAGATGCAACTGGAATTTCTGAGTTACGTCAATCCGTTCGCGAGATATGGGACTTTGAAGCCAAGAAATGGTTGAGAAGGCAAAAAATTTTTCGGAATTCTGCTGCTCCAAACGCTTAACCAGAGTGGCCTAGGGAAAAAATACACCTACCGTTGTAATCGGGCGAGTTTCTACTTTCAGGTGCAATAGGAATTTTTGGGTTAGGTCAATCCGTTCGCGAGATATGGGAGTTTGAAGCTAAGAAATGGTTGAGAAGACAACAAATTTTTCGCACTTCTGCTGCTCCAAACGCTTAACCAGAATGGCCTCGGGAAAAAATACACATACCGTTGTAATGGGGCGAGTTTCTACTTTCAGACGCAACAGGAATTTTTGGGTTAGGTCAATCCGTTCGCGAGATATGGGAGTTTGAAGCCAAGAAATGGTTGAGAAGGCAAAAAATTTTTCGCAATTCTGCTGCTCCAAACGCTTAACCAGAATGGCCTAGGGAAAAAATACACATACCGTTGTAATCGGGCGAGTTTCTACTCTCAGATGAAACTGGAATTTTTGAGTTACATCAATCCGTTCGCGAGATATGGGAGTTTGAAGCTAAGAAATGGTTGAGAAGACAACAAATTTTTCGCACTTCTGCTGCTCCAAACGCTTAACCAGAATGGCCTAGGGAAAAAATACGCATACCGTTGTAATCGGGCGAGATTCTACTTTCAGACGTAGCAGGAATTTGTGGGTTCGGTCAATCTGTTCGCGAGATATGGGACTTTGAAGCTAAGAAATGGTTGAGAAGACAACAAATTTTTCGCACTTCTGCTGCTCCAAACGCTTAACCAGAATGGCCTAGGGAAAAAATACACATACCGTTGTAATCGGGCGAGTTTCTACTTTCAGATGCAATAGGAATTTTTGGGTTATGTCGATCCGTTCGCGAGATATGGGACTTTGAAGCCAAGAAATGGTTGAGAAGGCAAAAAATTTTTCGCAATTCTGCTGCTCCAAACGCTTAACCAGAACGGCCTAGGGAGAAAATACAAATACCGCTGTAATCGGGCGAGTTTCTACTTTCAGATGCAATAGGAATTTTTGGGTTAGGTCAATCCGTTCGCGAGATATGGGAGTTTGAAGCCAAGAAATGCTTGAGAAGGCAAAAAATTTTTCGCAATTCTGCTGCTCCAAACGCTTAACCAGAATGGCCTAGGGAAAAAATACAAATACCGCTGTAATCGGGCGAGTTTCTACTTTCAGATGCAATAGGAATTTTTGGATTAGGTCAATCCGTTCGCGAGATATGGGAGTTTGAAGACAAGAAATGGTTGAGAAGGCAAAAAATTTTTCGCAATTCTGCTGCTCCAAACGCTTAACCAGAATGGCCTAGGGAAAAAATACACATACCGTTGTAATCGGGCGAGTTTCTACTCTCAGATGAAACTGGAATTTTTGAGTAACATCAATCCGTTCGCGAGATATGGGAGTTTGAAGCTAAGAAATGGTTGAGAAGACAACAAATTTTTCGCACTTCTGCTGCTCCAAACGCTTAACCAGAATGGCCTATGGAAAAAATACGCATACCGTTGTAATCGGGCGAGATTCTACTTTCAGACGTAGCAGGAATTTGTGGGTTCGGTCAATCCGTTCGCGAGATATGGGACTTTGAAGCTAAGAAATGGTTGAGAAGACAACAAATTTTTCGCACTTCTGCTGCTCCAAACGCTTAACCAGAATGGCCTAGGGAAAAAATACACATACCGTTGTAATCGGGCGAGTTTCTACTTTCAGATGCAATAGGAATTTTTGGGTTATGTCGATCCGTTCGCGAGATATGGGACTTTGAAGCCAAGAAATGGTTGAGAAGGCAAAAAATTTTTCGCAATTCTGCTGCTCCAAACGCTTAACCAGAACGGCCTAGGGAAAAAATACAAATACCGCTGTAATCGGGCGAGTTTCTACTTTCAGATGCAATAGGAATTTTTGGGTTAGGTCAATCCGTTCGCGAGATATGGAAGTTTGAAGACAAGAAATGGTTGAGAAGGCAAAAAATTTTCCGCAATTCTGCTGCTCCAAACGCTTAACCAGAATGGCCTAGGGAAAAAATACATACCGTTGTAATCGGGCGAGTTTCTACTCTCAGATGCAACTGGAATTTCTGAGTTACGTCAATCCGTTCGCGAGATATGGGACTTTGAAGCCAAGAAATGGTTGAGAAGGCAAAAAATTTTTCGGAATTCTGCTGCTCCAAACGCTTAACCAGAGTGGCCTAGGGAAAAAATACACCTACCGTTGTAATCGGGCGAGTTTCTACTTTCAGGTGCAATAGGAATTTTTGGGTTAGGTCAATCCGTTCGCGAGATATGGGAGTTTGAAGCTAAGAAATGGTTGAGAAGACAACAAATTTTTCGCACTTCTGCTGCTCCAAACGCTTAACCAGAATGGCCTCGGGAAAAAATACACATACCGTTGTAATGGGGCGAGTTTCTACTTTCAGACGCAACAGGAATTTTTGGGTTAGGTCAATCCGTTCGCGAGATATGGGAGTTTGAAGCCAAGAAATGGTTGAGAAGGCAAAAAATTTTTCGCAATTCTGCTGCTCCAAACGCTTAACCAGAATGGCCTAGGGAAAAAATACACATACCGTTGTAATCGGGCGAGTTTCTACTCTCAGATGAAACTGGAATTTTTGAGTTACATCAATCCGTTCGCGAGATATGGGAGTTTGAAGCTAAGAAATGGTTGAGAAGACAACAAATTTTTCGCACTTCTGCTGCTCCAAACGCTTAACCAGAATGGCCTAGGGAAAAAATACGCATACCGTTGTAATCGGGCGAGATTCTACTTTCAGACGTAGCAGGAATTTGTGGGTTCGGTCAATCTGTTCGCGAGATATGGGACTTTGAAGCTAAGAAATGGTTGAGAAGACAACAAATTTTTCGCACTTCTGCTGCTCCAAACGCTTAACCAGAATGGCCTAGGGAAAAAATACACATACCGTTGTAATCGGGCGAGTTTCTACTTTCAGATGCAATAGGAATTTTTGGGTTATGTCGATCCGTTCGCGAGATATGGGACTTTGAAGCCAAGAAATGGTTGAGAAGGCAAAAAATTTTTCGCAATTCTGCTGCTCCAAACGCTTAACCAGAACGGCCTAGGGAAAAAATACAAATACCGCTGTAATCGGGCGAGTTTCTACTTTCAGATGCAATAGGAATTTTTGGGTTAGGTCAATCCGTTCGCGAGATATGGAAGTTTGAAGACAAGAAATGGTTGAGAAGGCAAAAAATTTTCCGCAATTCTGCTGCTCCAAACGCTTAACCAGAATGGCCTAGGGAAAAAATACATACCGTTGTAATCGGGCGAGTTTCTACTCTCAGATGCAACTGGAATTTCTGAGTTACGTCAATCCGTTCGCGAGATATGGGAGTTTGAAGCTAAGAAATGGTTGAGAAGACAACAAATTTTTCGCACTTCTGCTGCTCCAAACGCTTTACCAGAATGGCCTCGGGAAAAAATACACATACCGTTGTAATGGGGCGAGTTTCTACTTTCAGACGCAACAGAAATTTTTGGGTTAGGTCAATCCGTTCGCGAGATATGGGAGTTTGAAGCCAAGAAATGGTTGAGAAGGCAAAAAATTTTTCGCAATTCTGCTGCTCCAAACGCTTAACCAGAATGGCCTAGGGAAAAAATACACATACCGTTGTAATCGGGCGAGTTTCTACTCTCAGATGAAACTGGAATTTTTGAGTTACGTCAATCCGTTCGCGAGATATGGGAGTTTGAAGCAAGAAATGGTTGAGAAGACAACAAATTTTTCGCACTTCTGCTGCTCCAAACGCTTAACCAGAATGGCCTAGGGAAAAAATACGCATACCGTTGTAATCGGGCGAGATTCTACTTTCAGACGTAGCAGGAATTTGTGGGTTCGGTCAATCCGTTCGCGAGATATGGGACTTTGAAGCCAAGAAATGGTTGAGAAGGCAAGAAATTTTTCGCACTTCTGCTGCTCCAAACGCTTAACCAGAATGGCCTAGGGAAAAAATACGCATACCGTTGTAATCGGGCGAGATTCTACTTTCAGACGCAGCAGGAATTTTTGGGTTCGGTCAATCCGTTCGCGAGATATGGGATTTTGAAGCTAAGAAATGGTTGAGAAGACATCAAATTTTTCGCACTTCTGCTGCTCCAAACGCTTAACCAGAATGTCCTAGGGAAAAAATACGCATACCGTTGTAATCGGGCGAGATTCTACTTTCAGACGCAGCAGGAATTTTTGGGTTCGGTCAATCCGTTCGCGAGATATGGGATTTTGAAGCTAAGAAATGGTTGAGAAGACATCAAATTTTTCGCACTTCTGCTGCTCCAAACGCTTAACCAGAATGGCCTAGGGAAAAAATACGCATACCGTTGTAATCGGGCGAGTTTCTACTTTCAGACGCAGCAGGAATTTTTGGGTTTGGTCAATCCGTTCGCGAGATGTGGGACTTTGAAGCTAAGAAATGGTTGAGGAGGCAAAAAATTTTTCGCAATTCTGCTGCTCCAAACGCTTAACCAGAATGGCCTCGGGAAAAAATACACATACCGTTGTAATCGGGCGAGTTTCTACTTTCAGATGCAATAGGAATTTTTGGGTTATGTCGATCCGTTCGCGAGATATGGGACTTTGAAGCCAAGAAATGGTTGAGAAGGCAAAAAATTTTTCGCACTTCTGCTGCTCCAAACGCTTAACCAGAATGGCCTAGGGAAAAAATACGCATACCGTTGTAATCGGGCGAGATTCTACTTTCAGACGCAGCAGGAATTTTTGGGTTCGGTCAATCCGTTCGCGAGATATGGGATTTTGAAGCTAAGAAATGGTTGAGAAGACATCAAATTTTTCGCACTTCTGCGGCTTCAAACGCTTAACCAGAATGGCCTAGGGAAAAAATACGCATACCGTTGTAATCGGGCGAGATTCTACTTTCAGACGCAGCAGGAATTTTTGGGTTCGGTTAATCCGTTCGCGAGATATGGGATTTTGAAGCTAAGAAATGGTTGAGAAGACATCAAATTTTTCGCACTTCTGCTGCTCCAAACGCTTAACCAGAATGGCCTAGGGAAAAAATACGCATACCGTTGTAATCGGGCGAGTTTCTACTTTCAGACGCAGTAGGAATTTTTGGGTTTGGTCAATCCGTTCGCGAGATATGGGAGTTTGAAACTAAGAAATGGTTGAGAAGACAACAAATTTTTCGCACTTCTGCTGCTTCAAACGCTTAACCAGAATGACCTAGGGAAAAAATACACATACCGTTGTAATCGGGCGAGTTTCTACTTTCAGATGCAATAGGAATTTTTGGGTTAGGTCAATCCGTTCGCGAGATATGGGAGTTTGAAGCCAAGAAATGGTAGAGAAGGCGAAAAATTTTTCGCAATTCTGCTGCTCCAAACGCTTAACCAGAAAGGCCTAGGGAAAAAATACAAATACCGCTGTAATCGGGCGAGTTTCTTCTTTCAGATGCAATAGGAATTTTTGGGTGAGGTCAATCCGTTCGCGAGGTATGGGAGTTTGAAGACAAGAAATGGTTGAGAAGGCAAAAAATTTTTCGCAATTCTGCTGCTCCAAACGCTTAACCAGAATGGCCTAGGGAAAAAATACGCATACCGTTGTAATCGGGCGAGTTTCTACACTCAGATGCAACCGGAATTTTTGAGTTACGTCAATCCGTTCGCGAGATATGGGAGTTTGAAGCTAAGAAAGGGTTGAGAAGACAACAAATTTTTCGCACTTCTGCTGCTCCAAACGCTTAACCAGAATGGCCTAGGGAAAAAATACACACACCGTTGTAATGGGGCGAGTTTCTACTTTCAGACGCAACAGGAATTTTTGGGTTAGGTCAATCCGTTCGCGAGATATGGGAGTTTGAAGCCAAGAAATGGTTGAGAAGGCAAAAAATTTTTCGCAATTCTGCTGCTCCAAACGCTTAACCAGAATGGCCTAGGGAAAAAATACACATACCGTTGTAATCGGGCGAGTTTCTACTTTCAGAAGCAATAGGAATTTTTGGGTTATGTCGATCCGTTCGCGAGATATGGGACTTTGAAGCCAAGAAATGGTTGAGAAGGCAAAAAATTTTTCGCAATTCTGCTGCTCCAAACGCTTAACCAGAACGGCCTAGGGAAAAAATACACATACCGTTGTAATCGGGCGAGTTTCTACTCTCAGATGCAACAGGAATTTTTGGGTTATGTCGATCCGTTCGCGAGATATGGGACTTTGAAGCCAAGAAATGGTTGAGAAGGCAAAAAATTTTTCGCAATTCTGCTGCTCCAAACGCTTAACCAGAACGGCCTAGGGAAAAAATACACATACCGTTGTAATCGGGCGAGTTTCTACTTTCAGACGCAACAGGAATTTTTGGGTTAGGTCAATCCGTTCGCGAGATATGGGAGTTTGAAGCCAAGAAATGGTTGAGAAGGCAAAAAATTTTTCGCAATTCTGCTGCTCCAAACGCTTAACCAGAATGGCCTAGGGAAAAAATA
Organism: Ptiloglossa arizonensis; assembly: GCF_051014685.1. Classification (NCBI taxonomy): domain Eukaryota; kingdom Metazoa; phylum Arthropoda; class Insecta; order Hymenoptera; family Colletidae; genus Ptiloglossa; species Ptiloglossa arizonensis. The sequence goes on from NW_027479914.1 coordinate 12,871, forward strand.
CACATACCGTTGTAATCGGGCGAGTTTCTACTTTCAGATGCAATAGGAATTTTTGGGTTATGTCGATCCGTTCGCGAGATATGGGACTTTGAAGCCAAGAAATGGTTGAGAAGGCAAAAAATTTTTCGCAATTCTGCTGCTCCAAACGCTTAACCAGAACGGCCTAGGGAAAAAATACACATACCGTTGTAATCGGGCGAGTTTCTACTCTCAGATGAAACTGGAATTTTTGAGTTACGTCAATCCGTTCGCGAGATATGGGAGTTTGAAGCAAGAAATGGTTGAGAAGACAACAAATTTTTCGCACTTCTGCTGCTCCAAACGCTTAACCAGAATGGCCTAGGGAAAAAATACGCATACCGTTGTAATCGGGCGAGATTCTACTTTCAGGCGTAGCAGGAATTTGTGGGTTCGGTCAATCCGTTCGCGAGATATGGGACTTTGAAGCTAAGAAATGGTTGAGAAGACAACAAATTTTTCGCACTTCTGCTGCTCCAAACGCTTAACCAGAATGGCCTAGGGAAAAAATACGCATACCGTTGTATTCGGGCGAGTTTCTACTTTCAGACGCAGCAGGAATTTTTGGGTTTGGTCAATCCGTTCGCGAGATATGGGACTTTGATGCTAAGAAATGGTTGAGGAGGCAAAAAATTTTTCGCAATTCTGCTGCTCCAAACGCTTAACCAGAATGGCCTCGGGAAAAAATACACATACCGTTGTAATGGGGCGAGTTTCTACTTTCAGATGCAATAGGAATTTTTGGGTTAGGTCAATCCGTTCGCGAGATATGGGAGTTTGAAGCCAAGAAATGGTTGAGAAGGCAAGAAATTTTTCGCAATTCTGCTGCTCCAAACGTTTAACCAGAATGGCGTAGGGAAAAAATACACATACCGTTGTAATCGGGCGAGTTTCTACTTTCAGATGCAACAGGAATCTTTGGGTTACGTCAATCCGTTCGCGAGATATGGGAGTTTGTAGCTAAGAAATGGTTGAGAAGACAACAAATTTTTCGCACTTCTGCTGCTCCAAACGCTTAACCAGAATGGCCTAGGGAAAAAATACACATACCGTTGTAATCGGGCGAGTTTCTACTTTCAGATGCAATAGGAATTTTTGGGTTATGTCGATCCGTTCGCGAGATATGGGACTTTGAAGCCAAGAAATGGTTGAGAAGGCAAAAAATTTTTCGCACTTCTGCTGCTCCAAACGCTTAACCAGAATGGCCTAGGGAAAAAATACGCATACCGTTGTAATCGGGCGAGATTCTACTTTCAGACGCAGCAGGAATTTTTGGGTTCGGTCAATCCGTTCGCGAGATATGGGATTATGAAGCTAAGAAATGGTTGAGAAGACATCAAATTTTTCGCACTTCTGCTGCTCCAAACGCTTAACCAGAATGGCCTAGGGAAAAAATACGCATACCGTTGTAATCGGGCGAGATTCTACTTTCAGACGCAGCAGGAATTTTTGGGTTCGGTCAATCCGTTCGCGAGATATGGGATTTTGAAGCTAAGAAATGGTTGAGAAGACATCAAATTTTTCGCACTTCTGCTGCTCCAAACGCTTAACCAGAATGGCCTAGGGAAAAAATACGCATACCGTTGTAATCGGGCGAGTTTCTACTTTCAGACGCAGCAGGAATTTTTGGGTTTGGTCAATCCGTTCGCGAGATATGGGAGTTTGAAACTAAGAAATGGTTGAGAAGACAACAAATTTTTCGCACTTCTGCTGCTTCAAACGCTTAACCAGAATGACCTAGGGAAAAAATACACATACCGTTGTAATCGGGCGAGTTTCTACTTTCAGATGCAATAGGAATTTTTGGGTTAGGTCAATCCGTTCGCGAGATATGGGAGTTTGAAGCCAAGAAATGGTAGAGAAGGCAAAAAATTTTTCGCAATTCTGCTGCTCCAAACGCTTAACCAGAAAGGCCTAGGGAAAAAATACAAATACCGCTGTAATCGGGCGAGTTTCTTCTTTCAGATGCAATAGGAATTTTTGGGTTAGGTCAATCCGTTCGCGAGATATGGGAGTTTGAAGACAAGAAATGGTTGAGAAGGCAAAAAATTTTTCGCAATTCTGCTGCTCCAAACGCTTAACCAGAATGGCCTAGGGAAAAAATACGCATACCGTTGTAATCGGGCGAGTTTCTACACTCAGATGCAACTGGAATTTTTGAGTTACGTCAATCCGTTCGCGAGATATGGGAGTTTGAAGCTAAGAAATGGTTGAGACGACAACAAATTTTTCGCACTTCTGCTGCTCCAAACGCTTAACCAGAATGGCCTAGGGAAAAAATACGCATACCGTTGTAATCGGGCGAGATTCTACTTTCAGACGCAGCAGGAATTTTTGGGTTCGGTCAATCCGTTCGCGAGATATGGGATTTTGAAGCTAAGAAATGGTTGAGAAGACAACAAACTTTTCGCACTTCTGCTGCTCCAAACGCTTAACCAGAATGGCCTAGGGAAAAAATACGCATACCGTTGTAATCGGGCGAGTTTCTACTTTCAGACGCAGCAGGAATTTTTGGGTTTGGTCAATCCGTTCGCGAGATATGGGAGTTTGAAACTAAGAAATGGTTGAGAAGACAACAAATTTTTCGCACTTCTGCTGCTCCAAACGCTTAACCAGAATGGCCTAGGGAAAAAATACACATACCGTTGTAATCGGGCGAGTTTCTACTTTCAGATGCAATAGGAGTTTTTGGGTTATGTCGATCCGTTCGCGAGATATGGGACTTTGAAGCCAAGAAATGGTTGAGAAGGCAAAAAATTTTTCGCATTTCTGCTGCTCCAAACGCTTAACCAGAACGGCCTAGGGAAAAAATACAAATACCGCTGTAATCGGGCGAGTTTCTACTTTCAGATGCAATAGGAATTTTTGGGTTAGGTCAATCCGTTCGCGAGATATGGAAGTTTGAAGACAAGAAATGGTTGAGAAGGCAAAAAATTTTTCGCACTTCTGCTGCTCCAAACGCGTAACCAGAATGGCCTAGGGAAAAAATACGCATACCGTTGTAATCGGGCGAGATTCTACTTTCAGACGCAGCAGGAATTTTTGGGTTCGGTCAATCCGTTCGCGAGATATGGGATTTTGAAGCTAAGAAATGGTTGAGAAGACAACAAATTTTTCGCACTTCTGCTGCTCCAAACGCTTAACCAGAATGGCCTAGGGAAAAAATACGCATACCGTTGTAATCGGGCGAGTTTCTACTTTCAGACGCAGGAGGAATTTTTGGGTTTGGTCAATCCGTTCGCGAGATATGGGAGTTTGAAACTAAGAAATGGTTGAGAAGACAACAAATTTTTCGCACTTCTGCTGCTCCAAACGCTTAACCAGAATGGCCTAGGGAAAAAATAAACATACCGTTGTAATCGGGCGAGTTTCTACTTTCAGATGCAATAGGAGTTTTTGGGTTATGTCGATCCGTTCGCGAGATATGGGACTTTGAAGCCAAGAAATGGTTGAGAAGGCAAAAAATTTTTCGCATTTCTGCTGCTCCAAACGCTTAACCAGAACGGCCTAGGGAAAAAATACAAATACCGCTGTAATCGGGCGAGTTTCTACTTTCAGATGCAATAGGAATTTTTGGGTTAGGTCAATCCGTTCGCGAGATATGGAAGTTTGAAGACAAGAAATGGTTGAGAAGGCAAAAAATTTTCCGCAATTCTGCTGCTCCAAACGCTTAACCAGAATGGCCTAGGGAAAAAATACATACCGTTGTAATCGGGCGAGTTTCTACTCACAGATGCAACTGGAATTTCTGAGTTACGTCAATCCGTTCGCGAGATATGGGAGTTTGAAGCTAAGAAATGGTTGAGAAGGCAAAAAATTTTTCACAATTCTGCTGCTCCAAACGCTTAACCAGAATGACCTAGGGAAAAAATACACATACCGTTGTAATCGGGCGAGTTTCTACATTCAGATGCAATAGGAATTTTTGGGTTAGGTCAATCCGTTCGCGAGATATGGGAGTTTGAAGCCAAGGAATGGTAGAGAAGGCAAAAAATTTTCACAATTCTGCTGTTCCAAACGCTTAACCAGAATGGCCTAGGGAAAAAATACACATACCGTTGTAATCGGGCGAGATTCTACTTTCAGATGCAATAGGAATTTTTGGGTTAGGTCAATCCGTTCGCGAGAAATGGGACTTTGAAGCCAAGAAATGGTTGAGAAGGCAAAAAATTTTTCGCAATACTGCTGCTCCATACGCTTAACCAGAATGGCCCAGGGAAAAAATACAAATACCGTTGTAATCGGGCGAGTTTCTACTTTCAGATGCAATAGGAATTTTTGGGTTAGGTCAATCCGTTCGCGAGATATGGAAGTTTGAAGCCAAGAAATGGTTGAGAAGGCAAAAAATTTTTCGCAATTCTGCTGCTCCAAATGCTTAACCAGAATGGCCTAGGGAAAAAATACACATACCGTTGTAATCGGGTGAGTTTCTACTTTCAGTTGCCATAGGAATTTTTGGGTTAGGTCAATCCGTTCGCGAGATATGGGAGTTTGAAGCCAAGAAATGGTTGAGAAGGCAAGAAATTTTTCGCAATTCTGCTGCTCCAAACGCTTAACCAGAATGGCCTCGGGAAAAAATACACATACCGTTGTAATGGGGCGAGTTTCTACTTTCAGGTGCAATAGGAATTTTTGGGTTAGGTCAATCCGTTCGCGAGATATGGGAGTTTGACGCCAAGAAATGGTTGAGAAGGCAAAAAATTTTTCGCAATTCTGCTGCTCCAAGCGCTTAACCAGAATGCCCTAGGGAAAAAATACGCATATCGTTGTAATCGGGCGAGTTTCTACTTTCAGACGCAGCAGGAACTTCTGGGTTTGGTCAATCCGTTCGCGAGATATGGGAGTTTGAAGCTAAGAAGTGGTTGAGAAGACAACAAATTCTTCGCACTTCTGCTGCTCCAAACGCTTGACCAGAATGGCCTAGGGAAAAAATACACATAGCGTTGTATTCGGGCGAGTTTCTACTTTCAGACGCAGCAGGAATTTTTGGGTTTGGTCAATCCGTTCGCGAGATATGGGACTTTGAAACTAAGAAATGGTTGAGAAGGCAAAAAATTTTTCGCAATTCTGCTGCTCCAAACGCTTAACCAGAATGGCCTCGGGAAAAAATACACATACCGTTGTAATGGGGCGAGTTTCTACTTTCAGGTGCAATAGGAATTTTTGGGTTAGGTCAATCCGTTCGCGAGATATGGGAGTTTGACGCCAAGAAATGGTTGAGAAGGCAAAAAATTTTTCGCAATTCTGCCGCTCCAAGCGCTTAACCAGAATGCCCTAGGGAAAAAATACGCATATCGTTGTAATCGGGCGAGTTTCTACTTTCAGACGCAGCAGGAACTTCTGGGTTTGGTCAATCCGTTCGCGAGATATGGGAGTTTGAAGCTAAGAAGTGGTTGAGAAGACAACAAATTCTTCGCACTTCTGCTGCTCCAAACGCTTGACCAGAATGGCCTAGGGAAAAAATACACATAGCGTTGTATTCGGGCGAGTTTCTACTTTCAGATGCAACAGGAATTTTTGGGTTAGGTCAATCCGTTCGCGAGATATGGGAGTTTGAAGCCAAGAAATGGTTGAGAAGGCAAAAAATTTTTCGCAATTCTGCTGCTCCATACGCTTAACCAGAATGGCCTAGGGAAAAAATACAAATACCGTTGTAATCGGGCGAGTTTCTACTTTCAGATGCAATAGGAATTTTTGGGTTAGGTCAATCCGTTCGCGAGATATGGGACTTTGAAACTAAGAAATGGTTGAGAAGGCAAAAAATTTTTCGCAATTCTGCTGCTCCAAACGCTTAACCAGAATGGCCTCGTGAAAAAAATACACATACCGTTGTAATGGGGCGAGTTTCTACTTTCAGGTGCAATAGGAATTTTTGGGTTAGGTCAATCCGTTCGCGAGATATGGGAGTTTGAAGCCAAGAAATGGTTGAGAAGGCAAGAAAGTTTTCGCAATTCTGCTGCTCCAAACGCTTAACCAGAATGGCGTAGGGAAAAAATACACATACCGTTGTAATCGGGCGAGTTTCTACTTTCAGATGCAATAGGAATTTTTGGGTTATGTCAATCCGTTCGCGAGATATGGGACTTTGAAGCCAAGAAATGGTTGAGAAGACAAAAAATTTTTCGCAATTCTGCTGCTCCAAACGCTTAACCAGAATGGCCTAGGGAAAAAATACACATACCTTCGTAATCGGGCGAGTTTCTACTCTCAGATGCAACTGGAATTTTTGAGTTACGTCAATCCGTTCGCGAGATATGGGACTTTGAAGCTAAGAAATGGTTGAGAAGGCAAAAAATTTTTCGCAATTCTGCTGCTCCAAACGCTTAACCAGAATGGCCTAGGGAAAAAATACGCATACCGTTGTAATCGGGCGAGATTCTACTTTCAGACGCAGCAGGAATTTTTGGGTTCGGTCAATCCGTTCGCGAGATATGGGACTTTGAAGCTAAGAAATGGTTGAGAAGACAACAAATTTTTCGCACTTCTGCTGCTCCAAACGCTTAACCAGAATGGCCTAGGGAAAAAATACACATACCTTTGTAATCGGGCGAGTTTCTACTCTCAGATGCAACTGGAATTTTTGAGTTACGTCAATCCGTTCGCGAGATATGGGACTTTGAAGCTAAGAAATGGTTGAGAAGGCAAAAAATTTTTCGCAATTCTGCTGCTCCAAACGCTTAACCAGAATGGCCTAGGGAAAATATACACATACCGTTGTAATCGGGCGAGTTTCTACTTTCAGACGCAACAGGAATTTTTGGGTTAGGTCAATCCGTTCGCGAGATATGGGAGTTTGAAGCCAAGAAATGGTTGAGAAGGCAAAAAATTTTTCGCACTTCTGCTGCTCCATACGCTTAACCAGAATGGCCTAGGGAAAAAATACACATACCGTTGTAATCGGGTGAGTTTCTACTTTCAGATGCCATAGGAATTTTTGGGTTAGGTCAATCCGTTCGCGAGATATGGGAGTTTGAAGCAAAGAAATGGTTGAGAAGGCAAGAAATTTTTCGCAATTCTGCTGCTCCAAACGCTTAACCAGAATTACCTCGGGAAAAAATACACATACCGTTGTAATGGGGCGAGTTTCTACTTTCAGATGCAATAGCAATTTTTGGGTTAGGTCAATCCGTTCGCGAGATATGGGAGTTTGATGCCAAGAAATGGTTGAGAAGGCAATAAATTTTTCGCAATTCTGCTGCTCCAAGCGCTTAACCAGAATGCCCTAGGGAAAAAATACGCATATCGTTGTAATCGGGCGAGTTTCTTCTTTCAGACGCAGCAGGAACTTCTGGGTTTGGTCAATCCGTTCGCGAGATATGGGTGTTTGAAACTAAGAAATGGTTGAGAAGACAACAAATTCCTCGCAATTCTGCTGCTCCAAACGCTTAACCAGAATGGCCTAGGGAAAAAATACACATAGCGTTGTAATCGGGCGAGTTTCTACTTTCAGACGCAACAGGAATTTTTGGGTTAGGTCAATCCGTTCGCGAGATATGGGAGTTTGAAGCCAAGAAATGGTTGAGAAGGCAAAAAATTTTTCGCACTTCTGCTGCTCCATACGCTTAACCAGAATGGCCTAGGGAAAAAATACACATACCGTTGTAATCGGGTGAGTTTCTACTTTCAGATGCCATAGGAATTTTTGGGTTAGGTCAATCCGTTCGCGAGATATGGGAGTTTGAAGCAAAGAAATGGTTGAGAAGGCAAGAAATTTTTCGCAATTCTGCTGCTCCAAACGCTTAACCAGAATGGCGTAGGGAAAAAATACACACACCGTTGTAATCGGGCGAGTTTCTACTTTCACATGCAACAGGAATCTTTGGGTTACGTCAATCCGTTCGCGAGATATGGGAGTTTGAAGCTAAGAAATGGTTGAGAAGACAACAAATTTTTCGCACTTCTGCTGCTCCAAACGCTTAACCAGAATGGCCTAGGGAAAATATACACATACCGTTGTAATCGGGCGAGTTTCTACTTTCAGGTGCAATAGGAATTTTTGGGTTATGTCAATCCGTTCGCGAGATATGGGACTTTGAAGCCAAGAAATGGTTGAGAAGGCAAAAAATTTTTCGCAATTCTGCTGCTCCAAACGCTTAACCAGAACGGCCTAGGGAAAAAATACAAATACCGCTGTAATCGGGCGTGTTTCTACTTTCAGATGCAATAGGAATTTTTGGGTTATGTCAATCCGTTCGCGAGATATGGTTCTTTGAAACCAAGAAATGGTTGAGAAGGCAAAAAATTTTTCGCAACTCTGCTGCTCCAAACGCTTAACCAGAACGGCCTAGGGAAAAAATACAAATACCGTTGTAATCGGGCGGGTTTCTACTCTCAGATGCAACTGGAATTTTTGAGTTACGTCAATCCGTTCGCGAGATATGGGACTTTGAAGCTAAGAAATGGTTGAGAAGACAACAAATTTTTCGCACTTCTGCTGCTCCAAACGTTTAACCAGAATGGCCTAGGGAAAAAATACGCATACCGTTGTAATCGGGCGAGTTTCTACTTTCAGACGCAGCAGGAATTTTTGGGTTTGGTCAATCCGTTCGCGAGATATGGGACTTTGAAGCTAAGAAATGGTTGAGAAGGCAAAAAATTTTTCGCAATTCTGCTGCTCCAAACGCTTAACCAGAATGGCCTAGGGAAAAAATACACATACCGTTGTAATCGGGCGAGTTTCTACTTTCAGATGCAATAGGAATTTTTGGGTTAGGTCAAGCCGTTCGCGAGATATGGGAGTTTGAAGCCAAGAAATGGTAGAGAAGGCAAAAAATTTTTCGCAATTCTGCTGCTCCAAACGCTTAACCAGAATGGCCTAGGGAAAAAACACACATACCGTTGTAATCGGGCGAGTTTCTACTATCAGATGCAATAGGAATTTTTGTGTTAGGTCAATCTGTTCGCGAGATATGAGACTTTGAAGCCAAGAAATGGTTGAGAAGGCAAAAAATTTTTCGCAATTCTGCTGCTCCAAACGCTTAACCAGAATGGCCTAGGGAAAAAATACACATACCGTTGTAATCGGGCGAGTTTCTACTTTCAGACGCAATAGGAAATTTTGGGTTACGTCAATCCGTTCGCGAGATATGGGAGTTTGAAGCTAAGAAATGGTTGAGGAGACAACAAATTTTTCGCACTCCTACTGCTCCAAACGCTTAACCAGAATTACCTCGGGAAAAAATACACATACCGTTGTAATGGGGCGAGTTTCTACTTTCAGATGCAATAGGAATTTTTGGGTTACGTCAATCCGTTCGCGAGATATGGGACTTTGAAGCTAAGAAATGGTTGAGAAGGCAAAAAATTTTTCGCAATTCTGCTGCTCCAAACGCTTAACCAGAATGGCCTAGGGAAAAAATACGCATACCGTTGTAATCGGGCGAGATTCTACTTTCAGACGCAGCAGGAATTTTTGGGTTCGGTCAATCCGTTCGCGAGATATGGGACTTTGAAGCTAAGAAATGGTTGAGAAGACAACAAATTTTTCGCACTTCTGCTGCTCCAAACGCTTAACCAGAATGGCCTAGGGAAAAAATACACATACCTTTGTAATCGGGCGAGTTTTTACTCTCAGATGCAACTGGAATTTTTGAGTTACGTCAATCCGTTCGCGAGATATGGGACTTTGAAGCTAAGAAATGGTTGAGAAGGCAAAAAATTTTTCGCAATTCTGCTGCTCCAAACGCTTAACCAGAATGGCCTAGGGAAAATATACACATACCGTTGTAATCGGGCGAGTTTCTACTTTCAGACGCAACAGGAATTTTTGGGTTAGGTCAATCCGTTCGCGAGATATGGGAGTTTGAAGCCAAGAAATGGTTGAGAAGGCAAAAAATTTTTCGCACTTCTGCTGCTCCATACGCTTAACCAGAATGGCCTAGGGAAAAAATACACATACCGTTGTAATCGGGTGAGTTTCTACTTTCAGATGCCATAGGAATTTTTGGGTTAGGTCAATCCGTTCGCGAGATATGGGAGTTTGAAGCAAAGAAATGGTTGAGAAGGCAAGAAATTTTTCGCAATTCTGCTGCTCCAAACGCTTAACCAGAATTACCTCGGGAAAAAATACACATACCGTTGTAATGGGGCGAGTTTCTACTTTCAGATGCAATAGGAATTTTTGGGTTCGGTCAATCCGTTCGCGAGATATGGGAGTTTGATGCCAAGAAATGGTTGAGAAGGCAATAAATTTTTCGCAATTCTGCTGCTCCAAGCGCTTAACCAGAATGCCCTAGGGAAAAAATACGCATATCGTTGTAATCGGGCGAGTTTCTTCTTTCAGACGCAGCAGGAACTTCTGGGTTTGGTCAATCCGTTCGCGAGATATGGGTGTTTGAAACTAAGAAATGGTTGAGAAGACAACAAATTCCTCGCAATTCTGCTACTCCAAACGCTTAACCAGAATGGCCTAGGGAAAAAATACACATAGCGTTGTAATCGGGCGAGTTTCTACTTTCAGACGCAACAGGAATTTTTGGGTTAGGTCAATCCGTTCGCGAGATATGGGAGTTTGAAGCCAAGAAATGGTTGAGAAGGCAAAAAATTTTTCGCACTTCTGCTGCTCCATACGCTTAACCAGAATGGCCTAGGGAAAAAATACACATACCGTTGTAATCGGGTGAGTTTCTATTTTCAGATGCCATAGGAATTTTTGGGTTAGGTCAATCCGTTCGCGAGATATGGGAGTTTGAAGCAAAGAAATGGTTGAGAAGGCAACAAATTTTTCGCAATTCTGCTGCTCCAAACGCTTAACCAGAATGGCCTAGGGAAAAAATACACATACCGTTGTAATCGGGTGAGTTTCTACTTTCAGATGCCATAGGAATTTTTGTGTTAGGTCAATCTGTTCGCGAGATATGAGACTTTGAAGCCAAGAAATGGTTGAGAAGGCAAAAAATTTTTCGCAATTCTGCTGCTCCAAACGCTTAACCAGAACGGCCTAGGGAAAAAATACAAATACCGTTGTAATCGGGCGAGATTCTACTCTCAGATGCAACTGGAATTTTTGAGTTACGTCAATCCGTTCGCGAGATATGGGAGTTTGAAGCTAAGAAATGGTTGAGAAGACAACAAATTTTTCGCACTTCTGCTGCTCCAAACGTTTAACCAGAATGGCCTAGGGAAAAAATACGCATACCGTTGTAATCGGGCGAGTTTCTACTTTCAGACGCAGCAGGAATTTTTGGGTTTGGTCAATCCGTTCGCGAGATATGGGACTTTGAAGCTAAGAAATGGTTGAGAAGGCAAAAAATTTTTCGCAATTCTGCTGCTCCAAACGCTTAACCAGAATGGCCTAGGGAAAAAATACACATACCGTTGTAATCGGGCGAGTTTCTACTTTCAGATGCAATAGGAATTTTTGGGTTAGGTCAAGCCGTTCGCGAGATATGAGACTTTGAAGCCAAGAAATGGTTGAGAAGGCAAAAAATTTTTCGCAATTCTGCTGCTCCAAACGCTTAACCAGAATGGCCTAGGGAAAAAATACACATACCGTTGTAATCGGGCGAGTTTCTACTTTCAGACGCAATAGGAAATTTTGGGTTACGTCAATCCGTTCGCGAGATATGGGAGTTTGAAGCTAAGAAATGGTTGAGGAGACAACAAATTTTTCGCACTTCTACTGCTCCAAACGCTTAACCAGAATTGCCTCGGGAAAAAATACACATACCGTTGTAATGGGGCGAGTTTCTACTTTCAGATGCAATAGGAATTTTTGGGTTAGGTCAATCCGTTCGCGAGATATGGGAGTTTGATGCCAAGAAATGGTTGAGAAGGCAATAAATTTTTCGCAATTCTGCTGCTCCAAGCGCTTAACCAGAATGCCCTAGGGAAAAAATACGCATATCGTTGTAATCGGGCGAGTTTCTTCTTTCAGACGCAGCAGGAACTTCTGGGTTTGGTCAATCCGTTCGCGAGATATGGGTGTTTGAAACTAAGAAATGGTTGAGAAGACAACAAATTCCTCGCAATTCTGCTGCTCCAAACGCTTAACCAGAATGGCCTAGGGAAAAAATACACATAGCGTTGTAATCGGGCGAGTTTCTACTTTCAGACGCAACAGGAATTTTTGGGTTAGGTCAATCCGTTCGCGAGATATGGGAGTTTGAAGCCAAGAAATGGTTGAGAAGGCAAAAAATTTTTCGCACTTCTGCTGCTCCATACGCTTAACCAGAATGGCCTAGGGAAAAAATACACATACCGTTGTAATCGGGTGAGTTTCTACTTTCAGATGCCATAGGAATTTTTGGGTTAGGTCAATCCGTTCGCGAGATATGGGAGTTTGAAGCAAAGAAATGGTTGAGAAGGCAAGAAATTTTTCGCAATTCTGCTGCTCCAAACGCTTAACCAGAATGGCGTAGGGTAAAAATACACATACCGTTGTAATCGGGCGAGTTTCTACTTTCACATGCAACAGGAATCTTTGGGTTACGTCAATCCGCTCGCGAGATATGGGAGTTTGAAGCTAAGAAATGGTTGAGAAGACAACAAATTTTTCGCACTTCTGCTGCTCCAAACGCTTAACCAGAATGGCCTAGGGAAAATATACACATACCGTTGTAATCGGGCGAGTTTCTACTTTCAGACGCAACAGGAATTTTTGGGTTAGGTCAATCCGTTCGCGAGATATGGGAGTTTGAAGCCAAGAAATGGTTGAGAAGGCAAAAAATTTTTCGCACTTCTGCTGCTCCATACGCTTAACCAGAATGGCCTAGGGAAAAAATACACATACCGTTGTAATCGGGTGAGTTTCTACTTTCAGATGCCATAGGAATTTTTGGGTTAGGTCAATCCGTTCGCGAGATATGGGAGTTTGAAGCAAAGAAATGGTTGAGAAGGCAAGAAATTTTTCGCAATTCTGCTGCTCCAAACGCTTAACCAGAATTGCCTCGGGAAAAAATACACATACCGTTGTAATGGGGCGAGTTTCTACTTTCAGATGCAATAGGAATTTTTGGGTTAGGTCAATCCGTTCGCGAGATATGGGAGTTTGATGCCAAGAAATGGTTGAGAAGGCAATAAATTGTTCGCAATTCTGCTGCTCCAAGCGCTTAACCAGAATGGCCTAGGGAAAAAATACACATACCGTTGTAATCGGGTGAGTTTCTACTTTCAGATGCCATAGGAATTTTTGGGTTAGGTCAATCCGTTCGCGAGATATGGGAGTTTGAAGCAAAGAAATGGTTGAGAAGGCAAGAAATTTTTCGCAATTCTGCTGCTCCAAACGCTTAACCAGAATTGCCTCGGGAAAAAATACACATACCGTTGTAATGGGGCGAGTTTCTACTTTCAGATGCAATAGGAATTTTTGGGTTAGGTCAATCCGTTCGCGAGATATGGGAGTTTGATGCCAAGAAATGGTTGAGAAGACAACAAATTCCTCGCAATTCTGCTGCTCCAAACGCTTAACCAGAATGGCCTAGGGAAAAAATACACATAGCGTTGTAATCGGGCGAGTTTCTACTTTCAGACGCAACAGGAATTTTTGGGTTAGGTCAATCCGTTCGCGAGATATGGGAGTTTGAAGCCAAGAAATGGTTGAGAAGGCAAAAAATTTTTCGCACTTCTGCTGCTCCATACGCTTAACCAGAATGGCCTAGGGAAAAAATACACATACCGTTGTAATCGGGTGAGTTTCTACTTTCAGATGCCATAGGAATTTTTGGGTTAGGTCAATCCGTTCGCGAGATATGGGAGTTTGAAGCAAAGAAATGGTTGAGAAGGCAAGAAATTTTTCGCAATTCTGCTGCTCCAAACGCTTAACCAGAATGGCGTAGGGAAAAAATACACATACCGTTGTAATCGGGCGAGTTTCTACTTTCACATGCAACAGGAATCTTTGGGTTACGTCAATCCGTTCGCGAGATATGGGAGTTTGAAGCTAAGAAATGGTTGAGAAGACAACAAATTTTTCGCACTTCTGCTGCTCCAAACGCTTAACCAGAATGGCCTAGGGAAAATATACACATACCGTTGTAATCGGGCGAGTTTCTACTTTCAGATGCAATAGGAATTTTTGGGTTATGTCAATCCGTTCGCGAGATATGGGAGTTTGAAGCCAAGAAATGCTTGAGAAGGCAAAAAATTTTTCGCAATTCTGCTGCTCCAAACGCTTAACCAGAATGGCCTAGGGAAAAAATACAAATACCGCTGTAATCGGGCGAGTTTCTACTCTCAGATGCAATAGGAATTTTTGGATTAGGTCAATCCGTTCGCGAGATATGGGAGTTTGAAGACAAGAAATGGTTGAGAAGGCAAAAAATTTTTCGCAATTCTGCTGCTCCAAACGCTTAACCAGAATGGCCTAGGGAAAAAATACACATACCGTTGTAATCGGGCGAGTTTCTACTCTCAGATGAAACTGGAATTTTTGAGTTACGTCAATCCGTTCGCGAGATATGGGAGTTTGAAGCTAAGAAATGGTTGAGAAGACAACAAATTTTTCGCACTTCTGCTGCTCCAAACGCTTAACCAGAATGGCCTAGGGAAAAAATACGCATACCGTTGTAATCGGGCGAGATTCTACTTTCAGACGTAGCAGGAATTTGTGGGTTCGGTCAATCCGTTCGCGAGATATGGGACTTTGAAGCTAAGAAATGGTTGAGAAGGCAAAAAATTTTTCGCAATTCTGCTGCTCCAAACGCTTAACCAGAATGGCCTAGGGAAAAAATACACATACCGTTGTAATCGGGCGAGTTTCTACTTTCAGATGCAATAGGAATTTTTGGGTTAGGTCAAGCCGTTCGCGAGATATGGGAGTTTGAAGCCAAGAAATGGTAGAGAAGGCAAAAAATTTTTCGCAATTCTGCTGCTCCAAACGCTTAAACAGAGTGGCCTAGGGAAAAAATACACATACCGTTGTAATGGGGCGAGTTTCTACTTTCAGATGCAATAGGAATTTTTGGGTTAGGTCAATCCGTTCGCGAGATATGGCAGTTTGAAGCCAAGAAATGGTTGAGAAGGCAAAAAATTTTTCGCAATTCTGCTGCTCCAAACGCTTAACCAGAATTGCCTCGGGAAAAAATACACATACCGTTGTAATGGGGCGAGTTTCTACTTTCAGATGCAATAGGAATTTTTGGGTTAGGTCAATCCGTTCGCGAGATATGGGAGTTTGATGCCAAGAAATGGTTGAGAAGGCAATAAATTTTTCGCAATTCTGCTGCTCCAAGCGCTTAACCAGAATGCCCTAGGGAAAAAATACGCATATCGTTGTAATCGGGCGAGTTTCTTCTTTCAGACGCAGCAGGAACTTCTGGGTTTGGTCAATCCGTTCGCGAGATATGGGTGTTTGAAACTAAGAAATGGTTGAGAAGACAACAAATTCCTCGCAATTCTGCTGCTCCAAACGCTTAACCAGAATGGCCTAGGGAAAAAATACCCATAGCGTTGTAATCGGGCGAGTTTCTACTTTCAGACGCAACAGGAATTTTTGGGTTAGGTCAATCCGTTCGCGAGATATGGGAGTTTGAAGCCAAGAAATGGTTGAGAAGGCAAAAAATTTTTCGCACTTCTGCTGCTCCATACGCTTAACCAGAATGGCCTAGGGAAAAAATACACATACCGTTGTAATCGGGTGAGTTTCTACTTTCAGATGCCATAGGAATTTTTGGGTTAGGTCAATCCGTTCGCGAGATATGGGAGTTTGAAGCAAAGAAATGGTTGAGAAGGCAAGAAATTTTTCGCAATTCTGCTGCTCCAAACGCTTAACCAGAATGGCGTAGGGAAAAAATACACATACCGTTGTAATCGGGCGAGTTTCTACTTTCACATGCAACAGGAATCTTTGGGTTACGTCAATCCGCTCGCGAGATATGGGAGTTTGAAGCTAAGAAATGGTTGAGAAGACAACAAATTTTTCGCACTTCTGCTGCTCCAAACGCTTAACCAGAATGGCCTAGGGAAAATATACACATACCGTTGTAATCGGGCGAGTTTCTACTTTCAGGCGCAACAGGAATTTTTGGGTTAGGTCAATCGGTTCGCGAGATATGGGAGTTTGAAGCCAAGAAATGGTTGAGAAGGCAAAAAATTTTTCGCACTTCTGCTGCTCCATACGCTTAACCAGAATGGCCTAGGGAAAAAATACACATACCGTTGTAATCGGGTGAGTTTCTACTTTCAGATGCCATAGGAATTTTTGGGTTAGGTCAATCCGTTCGCGAGATATGGGAGTTTGAAGCAAAGAAATGGTTGAGAAGGCAAGAAATTTTTCGCAATTCTGCTGCTCCAAACGCTTAACCAGAATTGCCTCGGGAAAAAATACACATACCGTTGTAATGGGGCGAGTTTCTACTTTCAGATGCAATAGGAATTTTTGGGTTAGGTCAATCCGTTCGCGAGATATGGGAGTTTGATGCCAAGAAATGGTTGAGAAGACAACAAATTCCTCGCAATTCTGCTGCTCCAAACGCTTAACCAGAATGGCCTAGGGAAAAAATACACATAGCGTTGTAATCGGGCGAGTTTCTACTTTCAGACGCAACAGGAATTTTTGGGTTAGGTCAATCCGTTCGCGAGATATGGGAGTTTGAAGCCAAGAAATGGTTGAGAAGGCAAAAAATTTTTCGCACTTCTGCTGCTCCATACGCTTAACCAGAATGGCCTAGGGAAAAAATACACATACCGTTGTAATCGGGTGAGTTTCTACTTTCAGATGCCATAGGAATTTTTGGGTTAGGTCAATCCGTTCGCGAGATATGGGAGTTTGAAGCAAAGAAATGGTTGAGAAGGCAAGAAATTTTTCGCAATTCTGCTGCTCCAAACGCTTAACCAGAATGGCGTAGGGAAAAAATACACATACCGTTGTAATCGGGCGAGTTTCTACTTTCACATGCAACAGGAATCTTTGGGTTACGTCAATCCGTTCGCGAGATATGGGAGTTTGAAGCTAAGAAATGGTTGAGAAGACAACAAATTTTTCGCACTTCTGCTGCTCCAAACGCTTAACCAGAATGGCCTAGGGAAAATATACACATACCGTTGTAATCGTGCGAGTTTCTACTTTCAGATGCAATAGGAATTTTTGGGTTATGTCAATCCGTTCGCGAGATATGGGACTTTGAAGCCAAGAAATGGTTGAGAAGGCAAAAAATTTTTCGCAATTCTGCTGCTCCAAACGCTTAACCAGAACGGCCTAGGGAAAAAATACAAATACCGCTGTAATCGGGCGGGTTTCTACTTTCAGATGCAATAGGAATTTTTGGGTTATGTCAATCCGTTCGCGAGATATGGTTCTTTGAAACCAAGAAATGGTTGAGAAGGCAAAAAATTTTTCGCAACTCTGCTGCTCCAAACGCTTAACTAGAACGGCCTAGGGAAAAAATACAAATACCGTTGTAATCGGGCGAGTTTCTACTCTCAGATGCAACTGGAATTTTTGAGTTACGTCAATCCGTTCGCGAGATATGGGAGTTTGAAGCTAAGAAATGGTTGAGAAGACAACAAATTTTTCGCACTTCTGCTGCTCCAAACGTTTAACCAGAATGGCCTAGGGAAAAAATACGCATACCGTTGTAATCGGGCGAGTTTCTACGTTCAGATGCAATAGGAATTTTTGGGTTAGGTCAATCCGTTCGCGAGATATGGGACTTTGAAGCCAAGAAATGGTTGAGAAGGCAAAAAATTTTTCGCAATTCTGCTGCTCCAAACGCTTAACCAGAATGGCCTAGGGAAAAAATACACCTACCTTTGTAATCGGGCGAGTTTCTACTTTCAGGTGCAATAGGAATTTTTGGGTTAGGTCAATCCGTTCGCGAGATATGGGAGTTTGAAGCCAAGAAATGCTTGAGAAGGCAAAAAATTTTTCGCAATTCTGCTGCTCCAAACGCTTAACCAGAATGGCCTAGGGAAAAAATGCAAATACCGCTGTAATCGGGCGAGTTTCTACTCTCAGATGCAATAGGAATTTTTGGATTAGGTCAATCCGTTCGCGAGATATGGGAGTTTGAAGACAAGAAATGGTTGAGAAGGCAAAAAATTTTTCGCAATTCTGCTGCTCCAAACGCTTAACCAGAATGGCCTAGGGAAAAAATACACATACCGTTGTAATCGGGCGAGTTTCTACTCTCAGATGAAACTGGAATTTTTGAGTTACGTCAATCCGTTCGCGAGATATGGGAGTTTGAAGCTAAGAAATGGTTGAGAAGACAACAAATTTTTCGCACTTCTGCTGCTCCAAACGCTTAACCAGAATGGCCTAGGGAAAAAATACGCATACCGTTGTAATCGGGCGAGATTCTACTTTCAGACGTAGCAGGAATTTGTGGGTTCGGTCAATCCGTTCGCGAGATATGGGACTTTGAAGCTAAGAAATGGTTGAGAAGGCAAAAAATTTTTCGCAATTCTGCTGCTCCAAACGCTTAACCAGAATGGCCTAGGGAAAAAATACACATACCGTTGTAATCGGGCGAGTTTCTACTTTCAGATGCAATAGGAATTTTTGGGTTAGGTCAAGCCGTTCGCGAGATATGGGAGTTTGAAGCCAAGAAATGGTAGAGAAGGCAAAAAATTTTTCGCAATTCTGCTGCTCCAAACGCTTAACCAGAATGGCCTAGGGAAAAAATACACATACCGTTGTAATCGGGCGAGTTTCTACTATCAGATGCAATAGGAATTTTTGTGTTAGGTCAATCTGTTCGCGAGATATGAGACTTTGAAGCCAAGAAATGGTTGAGAAGGCAAAAAATTTTTCGCAATTCTGCTGCTCCAAACGCTTAACCAGAATGGCCTAGGGAAAAAATACACATACCGTTGTAATCGGGCGAGTTTCTACTTTCAGACGCAATAGGAAATTTTGGGTTACGTCAATCCGTTCGCGAGATATGGGAGTTTGAAGCTAAGAAATGGTTGAGGAGACAACAAATTTTTCGCACTTCTACTGCTCCAAACGCTTAACCAGAATGGACTAGGGAAAAATTCACATACCGTTGTAATCGGGCGAGTTTCTACTTTCAGATGCAATAGGAATTTTTGGGTTAGGTCAATCCGTTCGCGAGATATGGCAGTTTGAAGCCAAGAAATGGTTGAGAAGGCAAGAAATTTTTCGCAATTCTGCTGCTCCAAACGCTTAACCAGAATTGCCTCGGGAAAAAATACACATACCGTTGTAATGGGGCGAGTTTCTACTTTCAGATGCAATAGGAATTTTTGGGTTAGGTCAATCCGTTCGCGAGATATGGGAGTTTGATGCCAAGAAATGGTTGAGAAGACAACAAATTCCTCGCAATTCTGCTGCTCCAAACGCTTAACCAGAATGGCCTAGGGAAAAAATACACATAGCGTTGTAATCGGGCGAGTTTCTTCTTTCAGACGCAGCAGGAACTTCTGGGTTTGGTCAATCCGTTCGCGAGATATGGGTGTTTGAAACTAAGAAATGGTTGAGAAGACAACAAATTCCTCGCAATTCTGCTGCTCCAAACGCTTAACCAGAATGGCCTAGGGAAAAAATACCCATAGCGTTGTAATCGGGCGAGTTTCTACTTTCAGACGCAACAGGAATTTTTGGGTTAGGTCAATCCGTTCGCGAGATATGGGAGTTTGAAGCCAAGAAATGGTTGAGAAGGCAAAAAATTTTTCGCACTTCTGCTGCTCCATACGCTTAACCAGAATGGCCTAGGGAAAAAATACACATACCGTTGTAATCGGGTGAGTTTCTACTTTCAGATGCCATAGGAATTTTTGGGTTAGGTCAATCCGTTCGCGAGATATGGGAGTTTGAAGCAAAGAAATGGTTGAGAAGGCAAGAAATTTTTCGCAATTCTGCTGCTCCAAACGCTTAACCAGAATGGCCTAGGGAAAAAATACACATACCGTTGTAATCGGGCGAGTTTCTACTTTCACATGCAACAGGAATCTTTGGGTTACGTCAATCCGCTCGCGAGATATGGGAGTTTGAAGCTAAGAAATGGTTGAGAAGACAACAAATTTTTCGCACTTCTGCTGCTCCAAACGCTTAACCAGAATGGCCTAGGGAAAATATACACATACCGTTGTAATCGGGCGAGTTTCTACTTTCAGACGCAACAGGAATTTTTGGGTTAGGTCAATCGGTTCGCGAGATATGGGAGTTTGAAGCCAAGAAATGGTTGAGAAGGCAAAAAATTTTTCGCACTTCTGCTGCTCCATACGCTTTACCAGAATGGCCTAGGGAAAAAATACACATACCGTTGTAATCGGGCGAGTTTCTACTATCAGATGCCATAGGAATTTTTGGGTTAGGTCAATCCGTTCGCGAGATATGGGAGTTTGAAGCAAAGAAATGGTTGAGAAGGCAAGAAATTTTTCGCAATTCTGCTGCTCCAAACGCTTAACCAGAATGGCCTAGGGAAAAAATACACATACCGTTGTAATCGGGCGAGTTTCTACTTTCAGATGCAATAGGAATTTTTGGGTTAGGTCAAGCCGTTCGCGAGATATGGGAGTTTGAAGCCAAGAAATGGTAGAGAAGGCAAAAAATTTTTCGCAATTCTGCTGCTCCAAACGCTTAACCAGAATGGCCTAGGGAAAAAATACACATACCGTTGTAATCGGGCGAGTTTCTACTATCAGATGCAATAGGAATTTTTGTGTTAGGTCAATCTGTTCGCGAGATATGAGACTTTGAAGCCAAGAAATGGTTGAGAAGGCAAAAAATTTTTCGCAATTCTGCTGCTCCAAACGCTTAACCAGAATGGCCTAGGGAAAAAATACACATACCGTTGTAATCGGGCGAGTTTCTACTTTCAGACGCAATAGGAAATTTTGGGTTACGTCAATCCGTTCGCGAGATATGGGAGTTTGAAGCTAAGAAATGGTTGAGGAGACAACAAATTTTTCGCACTTCTACTGCTCCAAACGCTTAACCAGAATGGACTAGGGAAAAATTCACATACCGTTGTAATCGGGCGAGTTTCTACTTTCAGATGCAATAGGAATTTTTGGGTTAGGTCAATCCGTTCGCGAGATATGGCAGTTTGAAGCCAAGAAATGGTTGAGAAGGCAAAAAATTTTTCGCAATTCTGCTGCTCCAAACGCTTAACCAGAATTGCCTCGGGAAAAAATACACATACCGTTGTAATGGGGCGAGTTTCTACTTTCAGATGCAATAGGAATTTTTGGGTTAGGTCAATCCGTTCGCGAGATATGGGAGTTTGATGCCAAGAAATGGTTGAGAAGGCAATAAATTTTTCGCAATTCTGCTGCTCCAAGCGCTTAACCAGAATGCCCTAGGGAAAAAATACGCATATCGTTGTAATCGGGCGAGTTTCTTCTTTCAGACGCAGCAGGAACTTCTGGGTTTGGTCAATCCGTTCGCGAGATATGGGTGTTTGAAACTAAGAAATGGTTGAGAAGACAACAAATTCCTCGCAATTCTGCTGCTCCAAACGCTTAACCAGAATGGCCTAGGGAAAAAATACCCATAGCGTTGTAATCGGGCGAGTTTCTACTTTCAGACGCAACAGGAATTTTTGGGTTAGGTCAATCCGTTCGCGAGATATGGGAGTTTGAAGCCAAGAAATGGTTGAGAAGGCAAAAAATTTTTCGCACTTCTGCTGCTCCATACGCTTAACCAGAATGGCCTAGGGAAAAAATACACATACCGTTGTAATCGGGTGAGTTTCTACTTTCAGATGCCATAGGAATTTTTGGGTTAGGTCAATCCGTTCGCGAGATATGGGAGTTTGAAGCAAAGAAATGGTTGAGAAGGCAAGAAATTTTTCGCAATTCTGCTGCTCCAAACGCTTAACCAGAATGGCGTAGGGAAAAAATACACATACCGTTGTAATCGGGCGAGTTTCTACTTTCACATGCAACAGGAATCTTTGGGTTACGTCAATCCGCTCGCGAGATATGGGAGTTTGAAGCTAAGAAATGGTTGAGAAGACAACAAATTTTTCGCACTTCTGCTGCTCCAAACGCTTAACCAGAATGGCCTAGGGAAAATATACACATACCGTTGTAATCGGGCGAGTTTCTACTTTCAGACGCAACAGGAATTTTTGGGTTAGGTCAATCGGTTCGCGAGATATGGGAGTTTGAAGCAAGAAATGGTTGAGAAGGCAAAAAATTTTTCGCACTTCTGCTGCTCCATACGCTTAACCAGAATGGCCTAGGGAAAAAATACACATACCGTTGTAATCGGGTGAGTTTCTACTTTCAGATGCCATAGGAATTTTTGGGTTAGGTCAATCCGTTCGCGAGATATGGGAGATTGAAGCAAAGAAATGGTTGAGAAGGCAAGAAATTTTTCGCAATTCTGCTGCTCCAAACGCTTAACCAGAATTGCCTCGGGAAAAAATACACATACCGTTGTAATGGGGCGAGTTTCTACTTTCAGATGCAATAGGAGTTTTTGGGTTAGGTCAATCCGTTCGCGAGATATGGGAGTTTGATGCCAAGAAATGGTTGAGAAGGCAATAAATTTTTCGCAATTCTGCTGCTCCAAGCGCTTAACCAGAATGCCCTAGGGAAAAAATACGCATATCGTTGTAATCGGGCGAGTTTCTTCTTTCAGACGCAGCAGGAACTTCTGGGTTTGGTCAATCCGTTCGCGAGATATGGGTGTTTGAAACTAAGAAATGGTTGAGAAGACAACAAATTCCTCGCAATTCTGCTGCTCCAAACGCTTAACCAGAATGGCCTAGGGAAAAAATACACATAGCGTTGTAATCGGGCGAGTTTCTACTTTCAGACGCAACAGGAATTTTTGGGTTAGGTCAATCCGTTCGCGAGATATGGGAGTTTGAAGCCAAGAAATGGTTGAGAAGGCAAAAAATTTTTCGCACTTCTGCTGCTCCATACGCTTAACCAGAATGGCCTAGGGAAAAAATACACATACCGTTGTAATCGGGTGAGTTTCTACTTTCAGATGCCATAGGAATTTTTGGGTTAGGTCAATCCGTTCGCGAGATATGGGAGTTTGAAGCAAAGAAATGGTTGAGAAGGCAAGAAATTTTTCGCAATTCTGCTGCTCCAAACGCTTAACCAGAATGGCGTAGGGAAAAAATACACATACCGTTGTAATCGGGCTAGTTTCTACTTTCACATGCAACAGGAATCTTTGGGTTACGTCAATCCGTTCGCGAGATATGGGAGTTTGAAGCTAAGAAATGGTTGAGAAGACAACAAATTTTTCGCACTTCTGCTGCTCCAAACGCTTAACCAGAATGGCCTAGGGAAAATATACACATACCGTTGTAATCGGGCGAGTTTCTACTTTCAGATGCAATAGGAATTTTTGGGTTATGTCAATCCGTTCGCGAGATATGGGACTTTGAAGCCAAGAAATGGTTGAGAAGGCAAAAATTTTTCGCAATTCTGCTGCTCCAAACGCTTAACCAGAACGGCCTAGGGAAAAAATACAAATACCGCTGTAATCGGGCGTGTTTCTACTTTCAGATGCAATAGGAATTTTTGGGTTATGTCAATCCGTTCGCGAGATATGGTTCTTTGAAACCAAGAAATGGTTGAGAAGGCAAAAAATTTTTCGCAACTCTGCTGCTCCAAACGCTTAACCAGAACGGCCTAGGGAAAAAATACAAATACCGTTGTAATCGGGCGAGTTTCTACTCTCAGATGCAACTGGAATTTTTGAGTTACGTCAATCCGTTCGCGAGATATGGGAGTTTGAAGCTAAGAATTGGTTGAGGAGACAACAAATTTTTCGCACTTCTGCTGCTCCAAACGTTTAACCAGAATGGCCTAGGGAAAAAATACGCATACCGTTGTAATCGGGCGAGTTTCTACTTTCAGATGCAATAGGAATTTTTGGGTTAGGTCAATCCGTTCGCGAGATATGGGAGTTTGAAGCCAAGAAATGCTTGAGAAGGCAAAAAATTTTTCGCAATTCTGCTGCTCCAAACGCTTAACCAGAATGGCCTAGGGAAAAAATACAAATACCGCTGTAATCGGGCGAGTTTCTACTCTCAGATGCAATAGGAATTTTTGGATTATGTCAATCCGTTCGCGAGATATGGGAGTTTGAAGACAAGAAATGGTTGAGAAGGCAAAAAATTTTTCGCAATTCTGCTGCTCCAAACGCTTAACCAGAATGGCCTAGGGAAAAAATACACATACCGTTGTAATCGGGCGAGTTTCTACTCTCAGATGAAACTGGAATTTTTGAGTTACGTCAATCCGTTCGCGAGATATGGGAGTTTGAAGCTAAGAAATGGTTGAGAAGACAACAAATTTTTCGCACTTCTGCTGCTCCATACGCTTAACCAGAATGGCCTAGGGAAAAAATACGCATACCGTTGTAATCGGGCGAGATTCTACTTTCAGACGTAGCAGGAATTTGTGGGTTCGGTCAATCCGTTCGCGAGATATGGGACTTTGAAGCTAAGAAATGGTTGAGAAGACAACAAATTTTTCGCACTTCTGCTGCTCCAAACGCTTAACCAGAATGGCCTAGGGAAAAAATACGCATACCGTTGTAATCGGGCGAGTTTCTACTTTCAGACGCAGCAGGAATTTTTGGGTTTGGTCAATCCGTTCGCGAGATATGGGACTTTGAAGCTAAGAAATGGTTGAGAAGGCAAAAAATTTTTCGCAATTCTGCTGCTCCAAACGCTTAACCAGAATGGCCTCGGGAAAAAATACACATACCGTTGTAATGGGGCGAGTTTCTACTTTCAGATGCAATAGGAATTTTTGGGTTAGGTCAATCCGTTCGCGAGATATGGGAGTTTGAAGCCAAGAAATGGTTGAGAAGGCAAGAAATTTTTCGCAATTCTGCTGCTCCAAACGTTTAACCAGAATGGCGTAGGGAAAAAATACACATACCGTTGTAATCGGGCGAGTTTCTACTTTCAGATGCAACAGGAATCTTTGGGTTACGTCAATCCGTTCGCGAGATATGGGAGTTTGAAGCTAAGAAATGGTTGAGAAGACAACAAATTTTTCGCACTTCTGCTGCTCCAAACGCTTAACCAGAATGGCCTAGGGAAAAAATACACATACCGTTGTAATCGGGCGAGTTTCTACTTTCAGATGCAATAGGAATTTTTGGGTTATGTCGATCCGTTCGCGAGATATGGGACTTTGAAGCCAAGAAATGGTTGAGAAGGCAAAAAATTTTTCGCAATTCTGCTGCTCCAAACGCTTAACCAGAACGGCCTGGGGAAAAAATACAAATACCGCTGTAATCGGGCGAGTTTCTACTTTCAGATGCAACTGGAATTTCTGAGTTACGTCAATCCGTTCGCGAGATATGGGAGTTTGAAGCTAAGAAATGGTTGAGAAGACAACAAATTTTTCGCACTTCTGCTGCTCCAAACGCTTAACCAGAATGGCCTCGGAAAAAATACACATACCGTTGTAATGGGGCGAGTTTCTACTTTCAGACGCAACAGGAATTTTTGGGTTAGGTCAATCCGTTCGCGAGATATGGGAGTTTGAAGCCAAGAAATGGTTGAGAAGGCAAAAAATTTTTCGCAATTCTGCTGCTCCAAACGCTTAACCAGAATGGCCTAGGGAAAAAATACACATACCGTTGTAATCGGGCGAGTTTCTACTTTCAGATGCAATAGGAATTTTTGGGTTATGTCGATCCGTTCGCGAGATATGGGACTTTGAAGCCAAGAAATGGTTGAGAAGGCAAAAAATTTTTCGCAATTCTGCTGCTCCAAACGCTTAACCAGAACGGCCTAGGGAAAAAATACACATACCGTTGTAATCGGGCGAGTTTCTACTCTCAGACGAAACTGGAATTTTTGAGTTACGTCAATCCGTTCGCGAGATATGGGAGTTTGAAGCTAAGAAATGGTTGAGAAGACAACAAATTTTTCGCACTTCTGCTGCTCCAAACGCTTAACCAGAATGGCCTAGGGAAAAAATACGCATACCGTTGTAATCGGGCGAGATTCTACTTTCAGACGTAGCAGGAATTTGTGGGTTCGGTCAATCCGTTCGCGAGATATGGGACTTTGAAGCTAAGAAATGGTTGAGAAGACAACAAATTTTTCGCACTTCTGCTGCTCCAAACGCTTAACCAGAATGGCCTAGGGAAAAAATACGCATACCGTTGTAATCGGGCGAGTTTCTGCTTTCAGACGCAGCAGGAATTTTTGGGTTTGGTCAATCCGTTCGCGAGATATGGGACTTTGAAGCTAAGAAATGGTTGAGAAGGCAAAAAATTTTTCGCAATTCTGCTGCTCCAAACGCATAACCAGAATGGCCTCGGGAAAAAATACACATACCGTTGTAATGGGGCGAGTTTCTACTTTCAGATGCAATAGGAATTTTTGGGTTAGGTCAATCCGTTCGCGAGATATGGGAGTTTGAAGCCAAGAAATGGTTGAGAAGGCAAGAAATTTTTCGCAATTCTGCTGCTCCAAACGTTTAACCAGAATGGCGTAGGGAAAAAATACACATACCGTTGTAATCGGGCGAGTTTCTACTTTCAGACGCAGCAGGAACTTCTGGGATTGGTCAATCCGTTCGCGAGATATGGGAGATTGAAGCTAAGAAATGGTTGAGAGGACAACAAATTCTTCGCACTTCTGCTGCTCCAAACGCGTAACCAGAATGGCCTAGGGAAAAAATACACATAGCGTTGTAATCGGGCGAGTTTCTACTTTCAGACGCAACAGGAATTTTTGGGTTAGGTCAATCCGTTCGCGAGATATGGGAGTTTGAAGCCAAGAAATGGTTGAGAAGGCAAAAAATTTTTCGCAATTCGGCTGCTCCAAACGCTTAACCAGAATGGCCTACGGAAAAAATACACATACCGTTGTAATCGGGCGAGTTTCTACTTTCAGATGCAATAGGAATTTTTGGGTTAGGTCAAGCCGTTCGCGAGATATGGGAGTTTGAAGCCAAGAAATGGTAGAGAAGGCAAAAAATTTTTCGCAATTCTGCTGCTCCAAACGCTTAACCAGAATGGCCTAGGGAAAAAATACACATACCGTTGTAATCGGGCGAGTTTCTACTTTCAGACGCAATAGGAAATTTTGGGTTACGTCAATCCGTTCGCGAGATATGGGAGTGTGAAGCTAAGAAATGGTTGAGGAGACAACAAATTTTTCGCACTTCTACTGCTCCAAACGCTTAACCAGAATGGACTAGGGAAAAATTCACATACCGTTGTAATCGGGCGAGTTTCTACTTTCAGGTGCAATAGGAATTTTTGGGTTAGGTCAATCCGTCCGCGAGATATGGGAGTTTGAAGCCAAGAAATGGTTGAGAAGACAAAAGATTTTTCGCAATTCCGCTGCTCCAAACGCTTAACCAGAATGGCCTATGGAAAAAATACACATACCGTTGTAATCGGGCGAGTTTCTACTTTCAGATGCAACAGGAATTTTTGGGTTAGGTCAATCCGTTCGCGAGATATGGGAGTTTGAAGCCAAGAAATGGTTGAGAAGGCATAAAATTTTTCGCAATTCTGCTGCTCCAAACGCTTAACCAGAATGGCCTAGGGAAAAAATACACATACCGTTGTAATCGGGCGAGTTTCTACTTTCAGATGCAATAGGAATTTTTGGGTTAGGTCAAGCCGTTCGCGAGATATGGGAGTTTGAAGCCAAGAAATGGTAGAGAAGGCAAAAAATTTTTCGCAATTCTGCTGCTCCAAACGCTTAACCAGAATGGCCTAGGGAAAAAATACACATACCGCTGTAATCGGGCGAGTTTCTACTATCAGATGCAATAGGAATTTTTGGGTTAGGTCAATCCGTTCGCGAGATATGAGACTTTGAAGCCAAGAAATGGTAGAGAAGGCAAAAAATTTTTCGCAATTCTGCCGCTCCAAACGCTTAACCAGAATGGCCTAGGGAAAAAATACACATACCGTTGTAATCGTGCGACTTTCTACTATCAGATGCAATAGGAATTTTTGGGTTAGGTCAATCCGTTCGCGAGATATGGGACTTTGAAGTTAAGAAATGGTTGAGCAGACAACAAATTTTTCGCACTTCTGCTGCTCCAAACGCTTAACCAGAATGGCCTACGGAAAAAATACACATACCGTTGTAATCGGGCGAGTTTCTACTTTCAGATGCAATAGGAATTTTTGGGTTAGGTCAATCCGTTCGCGAGATATGGGAGTTTGAAGCCAAGAAATGGTAGAGAAGGCAAAAAATTTTTCGCAATTCTGCTGCTCCAAACGCTTAACCAGAATGGCCTAGGGAAAAAATACACATACCGTTGTAATCGTGCGACTTTCTACTATCAGATGCAATAGGAATTTTTGGGTTAGGTCAATCCGTTCGCGAGATATGGGA
The DNA here is from genome assembly GCF_051014685.1 of Ptiloglossa arizonensis. Lineage (NCBI taxonomy): Eukaryota > Metazoa > Arthropoda > Insecta > Hymenoptera > Colletidae > Ptiloglossa > Ptiloglossa arizonensis. The sequence goes on from NW_027479914.1 coordinate 41,091, forward strand.
CTTTGAAGTTAAGAAATGGTTGAGCAGACAACAAATTTTTCGCACTTCTGCTGCTCCAAACGCTTAACCAGAATGGCCTACGGAAAAAATACACATACCGTTGTAATCGGGCGAGTTTCTACTTTCAGATGCAATAGGAATTTTTGGGTTAGGTCAATCCGTTCGCGAGATATGGGAGTTTGAAGCCAAGAAATGGTAGAGAAGGCAAAAAATTTTTCGCAATTCTGCTGCTCCAAACGCTTAACCAGAATGGCCTAGGGAAAAAATACACATACCGTTGTAATCGGGCGAGTTTCTACTATCAGATGCAATAGGAATTTTTGGGTTAGGTCAATCCGTTCGCGAGATATGAGACTTTGAAGCCAAGAAATGGTTGAGAAGGCAAAAAATTTTTCGCAATTCTGCTGCTCCAAACGCTTAACCAGAATGGCCTAGGGAAAAAATACACATACCGTTGTAATCGGGCGAGTTTCTACTTTCAGACGCAATAGGAAATTTTGGGTTACGTCAATCCGTTCGCGAGATATGGGAGTTTGATGCTAAGAAATGGTTGAGAAGACAACAAATTTTTCGCACTTCTACTGCTCCAAACGCTTAACCAGAATGGACTAGGGAAAAAATTCACATACCGTTGTAATCGGGCGAGTTTCTACTTTCAGGTGCAATAGGAATTTTTGGGTTAGGTCAATCCGTTCGCGAGATATGGGAGTTTGAAGCCAAGAAATGGTAGAGAAGGCAAAAAATTTTTCACAATTCTGCTGCTCCAAACGCTTAACCAGAATGGCCTAGGGAAGAAATACACATACGGTTGTAATCGGGCGAGTTTCTACTTTCAGGTGCAATAGGAATTTTTGGGTTAGGTCAATCCGTTCGCGAGATATGGGAGTTTGAAGCCAAGAAATGCTTGAGAAGGCAAAAAATTTTTCGCAATTCTGCTGCTCCAAACGCTTAACCAGAATGACCTAGGGAAAAAATACACATACCGTTGTAATCGGGCGAGTTTCTACTTTCAGATGCAATAGGAATTTTTGGGTCAGGTCAATCCGTTCGCGAGATATGGGACTTTGAAGCCAAGAAATGGTGGAGAAGGCAAAAAATTTTTCGCAATTCTGCTGCTCCAAACGCTTAACCAGAATGGCCTAGGGAAAAAATACACATACCGTTGTAATCGGGCGAGTTTCTACTTTCAGATGCAATAGAAATTTTTGGGTTAGGTCAACCCGTTCGCGAGATTTGGGAGTTTGAGGACAAGAAATGGTTGAGAAGGCAAAAAATTTTTCGCAATTCTGCTGCTCCAAACGCTTAATCAGAATGGCCTATGGAAAAAATGCACATACCGTTGTAATCGGGCGAGTTTCTGCTTTCAGATGCAACAGGAATTTTTGGGTTAGGTCAATCCGTTCGCGAGATATGGGAGTTTGAAGACAAGAAATGGTTGAGAAGGCAAAAAATTTTTCGCAATTCTGCTGCTCCAAACGCTTAACCAGAATCGCCTAGGGATAAAATACACATACCGTTGTAATCGGGCGAGTTTCTACTTTCAGATGCAATAGGAATTTTTGGGTTAGGTCAATCCGTTCGCGAGATATGGGAGTTTGAAGCCAAGAAATGGTTGAGAAGGCAAAACATTTTTCGCAATTCTGCTGCTCCAAACGCTTAACCAGAATGGCCTAGGGAAAAAATACGCATACCGTTATAATCGGGCGAGTTTCTACTTTAAGACGCAGCAGGAATTTTTGGGTTTGGTCAATCCGTTCGCGAGATATGGGACTTTGAAGCTAAGAAATGGTTGAGAAGAAAACAAATTTTCGCAATTCTGCTGCTCCAAACGCTTAAACAGAATGGGCTAGGGAAAAAATACACATACCGTTGTAATCGGGCGAGTTTCTACTTTCAGATGCAATAGAAATTTTTGGGTTAGGTCAACCCGTTCGCGAGATTTGGGAGTTTGAGGACAAGAAATGGTTGAGAAGGCAAAAAATTTTTCGCAATTCTGCTGCTCCAAACGCTTAATCAGAATGGCCTATGGAAAAAATGCACATACCGTTGTAATCGGGCGAGTTTCTGCTTTCAGATGCAACAGGAATTTTTGGGTTAGGTCAATCCGTTCGCGAGATATGGGAGTTTGAAGACAAGAAATGGTTGAGAAGGCAAAAAATTTTTCGCAATTCTGCTGCTCCAAACGCTTAACCAGAATGGCCTAGGGATAAAATACACATACCGTTGTAATCGGGCGAGTTTCTACTTTCAGATGCAATAGGAATTTTTGGGTTAGGTCAATCCGTTCGCGAGATATGGGAGTTTGAAGCCAAGAAATGGTTGAGAAGGCAAAACATTTTTCGCAATTCTGCTGCTCCAAACGCTTAACCAGAATGGCCTAGGGAAAAAATACGCATACCGTTATAATCGGGCGAGTTTCTACTTTAAGACGCAGCAGGAATTTTTGGGTTTGGTCAATCCGTTCGCGAGATATGGGACTTTGAAGCTAAGAAATGGTTGAGAAGAAAACAAATTTTCGCAATTCTGCTGCTCCAAACGCTTAAACAGAATGGGCTAGGGAAAAAATACACGTACCTTTGTAATCGGGCGAGTTTCTACTTTCACACGCAACAGGAATTTTTGGGTTAGGTCAATCCGTCCGCGAGATATGGGAGTTTGAAGCCAAGAAATGGTTGAGAAGACAAAAGATTTTTCGCAATTCCGCTGCTCCAAACGCTTAACCAGAATGCCCTATGGAAAAAATACACATACCGTTGTAATCGGGCGAGTTTCTACTTTCAGATGCAACAGGAATTTTTGGGTTAGGTCAATCCGTTCGCGAGATATGGGAGTTTGAAGCCAAGAAATGGTTGAGAAGGCAAAAAATTTTTCGCAATTCTGCTGCTCCAAACGCTTAACCAGAATGGCCTAGGGAAAAAATACACATACCGTTGTAATCGGGCGAGTTTCTACTTTCAGATGCAATAGGAATTTTTGGGTTAGGTCAAGCCGTTCGCGAGATATGGGAGTTTGAAGCCAAGAAATGGTAGAGAAGGCAACAAATTTTTCGCAATTCTGCTGCTCCAAACGCTTAACCAGAATGGCCTAGGGAAAAAATACACATACCGTTGTAATCGGGCGAGTTTCTACTATCAGATGCAATAGGAATTTTTGGGTTAGGTCAATCCGTTCGCGAGATATGAGACTTTGAAGCCAAGAAATGGTAGAGAAGGCAAAAAATTTTTCGCAATTCTGCAGCTCCAAACGCTTAACCAGAATGGCCTAGGGAAAAAATACACATACCGTTGTAATCGGGCGACTTTCTACTATCAGATGCAATAGGAATTTTTGGGTTAGGTCAATCCGTTCGCGAGATATGGGAGTTTGAAGCCAAGAAATGGTAGAGAAGGCAAAAAATTTTTCGCAATTCTGCTGCTCCAAACGCTTAACCAGAATGGCCTAGAGAAAAAATACACATACCGTTGTAATCGGGCGAGTTTCTACTATCAGATGCAATAGGAATTTTGGGTTAGGTCAATCCGTTCGCGAGATATGAGACTTTGAAGCCAAGAAATGGTTGAGAAGGCAAAAAATTTTTCGCAATTCTGCTGCTCCAAACGCTTAACCAGAATGGCCTAGGGAAAAAATACACATACCGTTGTAATTGGGCGAGTTTCTACTTTCAGACGCAATAGGAAATTTTGGGTTACGTAAATCCGTTCGCGAGATATGGGAGTTTGATGCTAAGAAATGGTTGAGAAGACAACAAATTTTTCGCCCTTCTACTGCTCCAAACGCTTAACCAGAATGGACTAGGGAAAAAATTCACATACCGTTGTAATCGGGCGAGTTTCTCCTTTCAGGTGCAATAGGAATTTTTGGGTTAGGTCAATCCGTTCGCGAGATATGGGAGTTTGAAGCCAAGAAATGGTTGAGAAGGCAAAAAATTTTTCGCAACTCTGCTGCTCCAAACGCTGAACCAGAATGGCCTAGGGAAAAAATACACATACCGTTGTAATCGGGCGAGTTTCTACTTTCAGGTGCAATAGGAATTTTTGGGTTAGGTCAATCCGTTCGCGAGATATGGGAGTTTGAAGCCAAGAAATGCTTGAGAAGGCAAAAAATTTTTCGCAATTCTGCTGCTCCAAACGCTTAACCAGAATGGCCTAGGGAAAAAATACACATACCGTTGTAATCGGGCGAGTTTCTACTTTCAGATGCAATAGGAATTTTTGGGTTAGGTCAAGCCGTTCGCGAGATATGGGAGTTTGAAGCCAAGAAATGGTAGAGAAGGCAAAAAATTTTTCGCAATTCTGCTGCTCCAAACGCTTAACCAGAATGGCCTAGGGAAAAAATACACATACCGCTGTAATCGGGCGAGTTTCTACTATCAGATGCAATAGGAATTTTTGGGTTAGGTCAATCCGTTCGCGAGATATGAGACTTTGAAGCCAAGAAATGGTAGAGAAGGCAAAAAATTTTTCGCAATTCTGCCGCTCCAAACGCTTAACCAGAATGGCCTAGGGAAAAAATACACATACCGTTGTAATCGTGCGACTTTCTACTATCAGATGCAATAGGAATTTTTGGGTTAGGTCAATCCGTTCGCGAGATATGGGACTTTGAAGTTAAGAAATGGTTGAGCAGACAACAAATTTTTCGCACTTCTGCTGCTCCAAACGCTTAACCAGAATGGCCTACGGAAAAAATACACATACCGTTGTAATCGGGCGAGTTTCTACTTTCAGATGCAATAGGAATTTTTGGGTTAGGTCAATCCGTTCGCGAGATATGGGAGTTTGAAGCCAAGAAATGGTAGAGAAGGCAAAAAATTTTTCGCAATTCTGCTGCTCCAAACGCTTAACCAGAATGGCCTAGGGAAAAAATACACATACCGTTGTAATCGTGCGACTTTCTACTATCAGATGCAATAGGAATTTTTGGGTTAGGTCAATCCGTTCGCGAGATATGGGACTTTGAAGTTAAGAAATGGTTGAGCAGACAACAAATTTTTCGCACTTCTGCTGCTCCAAACGCTTAACCAGAATGGCCTACGGAAAAAATACACATACCGTTGTAATCGGGCGAGTTTCTACTTTCAGATGCAATAGGAATTTTTGGGTTAGGTCAATCCGTTCGCGAGATATGGGAGTTTGAAGCCAAGAAATGGTAGAGAAGGCAAAAAATTTTTCGCAATTCTGCTGCTCCAAACGCTTAACCAGAATGGCCTAGGGAAAAAATACACATACCGTTGTAATCGGGCGAGTTTCTACTATCAGATGCAATAGGAATTTTTGGGTTAGGTCAATCCGTTCGCGAGATATGAGACTTTGAAGCCAAGAAATGGTTGAGAAGGCAAAAAATTTTTCGCAATTCTGCTGCTCCAAACGCTTAACCAGAATGGCCTAGGGAAAAAATACACATACCGTTGTAATCGGGCGAGTTTCTACTTTCAGACGCAATAGGAAATTTTGGGTTACGTCAATCCGTTCGCGAGATATGGGAGTTTGATGCTAAGAAATGGTTGAGAAGACAACAAATTTTTCGCACTTCTACTGCTCCAAACGCTTAACCAGAATGGACTAGGGAAAAAATTCACATACCGTTGTAATCGGGCGAGTTTCTACTTTCAGGTGCAATAGGAATTTTTGGGTTAGGTCAATCCGTTCGCGAGATATGGGAGTTTGAAGCCAAGAAATGGTAGAGAAGGCAAAAAATTTTTCACAATTCTGCTGCTCCAAACGCTTAACCAGAATGGCCTAGGGAAGAAATACACATACGGTTGTAATCGGGCGAGTTTCTACTTTAAGACGCAGCAGGAATTTTTGGGTTTGGTCAATCCGTTCGCGAGATATGGGACTTTGAAGCTAAGAAATGGTTGAGAAGAAAACAAATTTTCGCAATTCTGCTGCTCCAAACGCTTAAACAGAATGGGCTAGGGAAAAAATACACATACCGTTGTAATCGGGCGAGTTTCTACTTTCAGATGCAATAGAAATTTTTGGGTTAGGTCAACCCGTTCGCGAGATTTGGGAGTTTGAGGACAAGAAATGGTTGAGAAGGCAAAAAATTTTTCGCAATTCTGCTGCTCCAAACGCTTAATCAGAATGGCCTATGGAAAAAATGCACATACCGTTGTAATCGGGCGAGTTTCTGCTTTCAGATGCAACAGGAATTTTTGGGTTAGGTCAATCCGTTCGCGAGATATGGGAGTTTGAAGACAAGAAATGGTTGAGAAGGCAAAAAATTTTTCGCAATTCTGCTGCTCCAAACGCTTAACCAGAATGGCCTAGGGATAAAATACACATACCGTTGTAATCGGGCGAGTTTCTACTTTCAGATGCAATAGGAATTTTTGGGTTAGGTCAATCCGTTCGCGAGATATGGGAGTTTGAAGCCAAGAAATGGTTGAGAAGGCAAAACATTTTTCGCAATTCTGCTGCTCCAAACGCTTAACCAGAATGGCCTAGGGAAAAAATACGCATACCGTTATAATCGGGCGAGTTTCTACTTTAAGACGCAGCAGGAATTTTTGGGTTTGGTCAATCCGTTCGCGAGATATGGGACTTTGAAGCTAAGAAATGGTTGAGAAGAAAACAAATTTTCGCAATTCTGCTGCTCCAAACGCTTAAACAGAATGGGCTAGGGAAAAAATACACGTACCGTTGTAATCGGGCGAGTTTCTACTTTCACACGCAACAGGAATTTTTGGGTTAAGTCAATCCGTCCGCGAGATATGGGAGTTTGAAGCCAAGAAATGGTTGAGAAGACAAAAGATTTTTCGCAATTCCGCTGCTCCAAACGCTTAACCAGAATGCCCTATGGAAAAAATACACATACCGTTGTAATCGGGCGAGTTTCTACTTTCAGATGCAACAGGAATTTTTGGGTTAGGTCAATCCGTTCGCGAGATATGGGAGTTTGAAGCCAAGAAATGGTTGAGAAGGCAAAAAATTTTTCGCAATTCTGCTGCTCCAAACGCTTAACCAGAATGGCCTAGGGAAAAAATACACATACCGTTGTAATCGGGCGAGTTTCTACTTTCAGATGCAATAGGAATTTTTGGGTTAGGTCAAGCCGTTCGCGAGATATGGGAGTTTGAAGCCAAGAAATGGTAGAGAAGGCAACAAATTTTTCGCAATTCTGCTGCTCCAAACGCTTAACCAGAATGGCCTAGGGAAAAAATACACATACCGTTGTAATCGGGCGAGTTTCTACTATCAGATGCAATAGGAATTTTTGGGTTAGGTCAATCCGTTCGCGAGATATGAGACTTTGAAGCCAAGAAATGGTAGAGAAGGCAAAAAATTTTTCGCAATTCTGCCGCTCCAAACGCTTAACCAGAATGGCCTAGGGAAAAAATACACATACCGTTGTAATCGGGCGACTTTCTACTATCAGATGCAATAGGAATTTTTGGGTTAGGTCAATCCGTTCGCGAGATATGGGAGTTTGAAGCCAAGAAATGGTAGAGAAGGCAAAAAATTTTTCGCAATTCTGCTGCTCCAAACGCTTAACCAGAATGGCCTAGAGAAAAAATACACATACCGTTGTAATCGGGCGAGTTTCTACTATCAGATGCAATAGGAATTTTGGGTTAGGTCAATCCGTTCGCGAGATATGAGACTTTGAAGCCAAGAAATGGTTGAGAAGGCAAAAAATTTTTCGCAATTCTGCTGCTCCAAACGCTTAACCAGAATGGCCTAGGGAAAAAATACACATACCGTTGTAATTGGGCGAGTTTCTACTTTCAGACGCAATAGGAAATTTTGGGTTACGTCAATCCGTTCGCGAGATATGGGAGTTTGATGCTAAGAAATGGTTGAGAAGACAACAAATTTTTCGCCCTTCTACTGCTCCAAACGCTTAACCAGAATGGACTAGGGAAAAAATTCACATACCGTTGTAATCGGGCGAGTTTCTCCTTTCAGGTGCAATAGGAATTTTTGGGTTAGGTCAATCCGTTCGCGAGATATGGGAGTTTGAAGCCAAGAAATGGTTGAGAAGGCAAAAAATTTTTCGCAACTCTGCTGCTCCAAACGCTGAACCAGAATGGCCTAGGGAAAAAATACACATACCGTTGTAATCGGGCGAGTTTCTACTTTCAGGTGCAATAGGAATTTTTGGGTTAGGTCAATCCGTTCGCGAGATATGGGAGTTTGAAGCCAAGAAATGCTTGAGAAGGCAAAAAATTTTTCGCAATTCTGCTGCTCCAAACGCTTAACCAGAATGGCCTAGGGAAAAAATACACATACCGTTGTAATCGGGCGAGTTTCTACTTTCAGGTGCAATAGGAATTTTTGGGTTAGGTCAATCCGTTCGCGAGATATGGGAGTTTGAAGCCAAGAAATGCTTGAGAAGGCAAAAAATTTTTCGCAATTCTGCTGCTCCAAACGCTTAACCAGAATGGCCTAGGGAAAAAATACACATACCGTTGTAATCGGGCGAGTTTCTACTTTCAGATGCAATAGAAATTTTTGGGTTAGGTCAACCCGTTCGCGAGATTTGGGAGTTTGAGGACAAGAAATGGTTGAGAAAGCAAAAAATTTTTCGCAATTCTGCTGCTCCAAACGCTTAATCAGAATGGCCTATGGAAAAAATGCACATACCGTTGTAATCGGGCGAGTTTCTGCTTTCAGATGCAACAGGAATTTTTGGGTTAGGTCAATCCGTTCGCGAGATATGGGAGTTTGAAGACAAGAAATGGTTGAGAAGGCAAAAAATTTTTCGCAAATCTGCTGCTCCAAACGCTTAACCAGAATGGCCTAGGGATAAAATACACATACCGTTGTAATCGGGCGAGTTTCTACTTTCAGATGCAATAGGAATTTTTGGGTTAGGTCAATCCGTTCGCGAGATATGGGAGTTTGAAGCCAAGAAATGGTTGAGAAGGCAAAACATTTTTCGCAATTCTGCTGCTCCAAACGCTTAACCAGAATGGCCTAGGGAAAAAATACGCATACCGTTATAATCGGGCGAGTTTCTACTTTAAGACGCAGCAGGAATTTTTGGGTTTGGTCAATCCGTTCGCGAGATATGGGACTTTGAAGCTAAGAAATGGTTGAGAAGAAAACAAATTTTCGCAATTCTGCTGCTCCAAACGCTTAAACAGAATGGGCTAGGGAAAAAATACACGTACCGTTGTAATCGGGCGAGTTTCTACTTTCACACGCAACAGGAATTTTTGGGTTAGGTCAATCCGTCCGCGAGATATGGGAGTTTGAAGCCAAGAAATGGTTGAGAAGACAAAAGATTTTTCGCAATTCCGCTGCTCCAAACGCTTAACCAGAATGGCCTATGGAAAAAATACACATACCGTTGTAATCGGGCGAGTTTCTACTTTCAGATGCAACAGGAATCTTTGGGTTAGGTCAATCCGTTCGCGAGATATGGGAGTTTGAATCCAAGAAATGGTTGAGAAGGCAAAAAATTTTTCGCAATTCTGCTGCTCCAAACGCTTAACCAGAATGAACTAGGGAAAAATTCACATACCGTTGTAATCGGGCGAGTTTCTACTTTCAGGTGCAATAGGAATTTTTGGGTTAGGTCAATCCCTTCGCGAGATATGGGAGTTTGAAGCCAAGAAATGGTTGAGAAGGCAAAAAATTTTTCGCAACTCTGCTGCTCCAAACGCTTAACCAGAATGGGCTAGGGAAAAAAAACACATACCGTTGTAATCGGGCGAGTTTCTACTTTCAGATGCAATAGGAATTTTTGGGTTAGGTCAATCCGTTCGCGAGATATGGGACTTTGAAGCCAAGAAATGGTTGAGAAGGCAAAAAATTTTTCGCAATTCTGCTGCTCCAAACGCTTAACCAGAGTGGCCTAGGGAAAAAATACACATACCGTTGTAATCGGGCGAGTTTCTCCTTTCAGGTGCAATAGGAATTTTTGGGTTAGGTCAATCCGTTCGCGAGATATGGGAGTTTGAAGCCAAGAAATGCTTGAGAAGGCAAAAAATTTTTCGCAATTCTGCTGCTCCAAACGCTTAACCAGAATGGCCTAGGGAAAAAATACACATACCGTTGTAATCGGGCGAGTTTCTACTTTCAGATGCAATAGGAATTTTTGGGTTAGGTCAAGCCGTTCGCGAGATATGGGAGTTTGAAGCCAAGAAATGGTAGAGAAGGCAAAAAATTTTTCGCAATTCTGCTGCTCCAAACGCTTAACCAGAATGGCCTAGGGAAAAAATACACATACCGTTGTAATCGGGCGAGCTTCTACTATCAGATGCAATAGGAATTTTTGGGTTAGGTCAATCCGTTCGCGAGATATGAGACTTTGAAGCCAAGAAATGGTTGAGAAGGCAAAAAATTTTTCGCAATTCTGCTGCTCCAAACGCTTAACCAGAATGGCCTAGGGAAAAAATACACATACCGTTGTAATCGGGCGAGTTTCTACTTTCAGACGCAATAGGAAATTTTGGGTTACGTCAATCCGTTCGCGAGATATGGGAGTTTGAAGCTAAGAAATGGTTGAGGAGACAACAAATTTTTCGCACTTCTACTGCTCCAAACGCTTAACTAGAATGGACTAGGGAAAAAATTCACATACCGTTGTAATCGGGCGAGTTTCTACTTTCAGGTGCAATAGGAATTTTTGGGTTAGGTCAATCCGTTCGCGAGATATGGGAGTTTGAAGCCAAGAAATGGTTGAGAAGGCAAAAAATTTTTCGCAACTCTGTTGCTCCAAACGCTTAACCAGAATGGCCTAGGGAAAAAATACACATACCGTTGTAATCGGGCGTGTTTCTACTTTCAGGTGCAATAGGAATTTTTGGGTTAGGTCAATCCGTTCGCGAGATACGGGAGTTTGAAGCCAAGAAATGCTTGAGAAGGCAAAAAATTTTTCGCAATTCTGCTGCTCCAAACGCTTAACCAGAATGGCCTAGGGAAAAAATACACATACCGTTGTAATCGGGCGAGTTTCTACTTTCAGATGCAATAGGAATTTTTGGGTTAGGTCAATCCGTTCGCGAGATATGGGAGTTTGAAGCCAAGAAATGGTAGAGAAGGCAAAAAATTTTTCACAATTCTGCTGCTCCAAACGCTTAACCAGAATGACCTAGGGAAAAAATACACATACCGTTGTAATCGGGCGAGTTTCTACTTTCAGATGCAATAGGAATTTTTGGGTCAGGTCAATCCGTTCGCGAGATATGGGACTTTGAAGCCAAGAAATGGTTGAGAAGGCAAAAAATTTTTCGCAATTCTGCTGCTCCAAACGCTTAACCAGAATGGCCTAGGGAAAAAATACACATACCGTTGTAATCGGGCGAGTTTCTACTTTCAGATGCAATAGAAATTTTTGGGTTAGGTCAACCCGTTCGCGAGATTTGTGAGTTTGAGGACAAGAAATGGATGAGAAGGCAAAAAATTTTTCGCAATTCTGCTGCTCCAAACGCTTAATCAGAATGGCCTATGGAAAAAATGCACATACCGTTGTAATCGGGCGAGTTTCTGATTTCAGATGCAACAGGAATTTTTGGGTTAGGTCAATCCGTTCGCGAGATATGGGAGTTTGAAGACAAGAAATGGTTGAGAAGGCAAAAAATTTTTCGCAATTCTGCTGCTCCAAACGCTTAACCAGAATGGCCTAGGGATAAAATACACATACCGTTGTAATCGGGCGAGTTTCTACTTTCAGATGCAATAGGAATTTTTGGGTTAGGTCAATCCGTTCGCGAGATATGGGAGTTTGAAGCCAAGAAATGGTTGAGAAGGCAAAACATTTTTCGCAATTCTGCTGCTCCAAACGCTTAACCAGAATGGCCTAGGGAAAAAATACGCATACCGTTATAATCGGGCGAGTTTCTACTTTAAGACGCAGCAGGAATTTTTGGGTTTGGTCAATCCGTTCGCGAGATATGGGACTTTGAAGCTAAGAAATGGTTGAGAAGAAAACAAATTTTCGCAATTCTGCTGCTCCAAACGCTTAAACAGAATGGGCTAGGGAAAAAATACACGTACCGTTGTAATCGGGCGAGTTTCTACTTTCAGATGCAATAGGAATTTTTGGGTTAGGTCAAGCCGTTCGCGAGATATGGGAGTTTGAAGCCAAGAAATGGTAGAGAAGGCAAAAAATTTTTCGCAATTCTGCTGCTCCAAACGCTTAACCAGAATGGCCTAGGGAAAAAATACACATACCGTTGTAATCGGGCGAGCTTCTACTATCAGATGCAATAGGAATTTTTGGGTTAGGTCAATCCGTTCGCGAGATATGAGACTTTGAAGCCAAGAAATGGTTGAGAAGGCAAAAAATTTTTCGCAATTCTGCTGCTCCAAACGCTTAACCAGAATGGCCTAGGGAAAAAATACACATACCGTTGTAATCGGGCGAGTTTCTACTTTCAGACGCAATAGGAAATTTTGGGTTACGTCAATCCGTTCGCGAGATATGGGAGTTTGAAGCTAAGAAATGGTTGAGAAGACAACAAATTTTTCGCACTTCTACTGCTCCAAACGCTTAACTAGAATGGACTAGGGAAAAAATTCACATACCGTTGTAATCGGGCGAGTTTCTACTTTCAGGTGCAATAGGAATTTTTGGGTTAGGTCAATCCGTTCGCGAGATATGGGAGTTTGAAGCCAAGAAATGGTTGAGAAGGCAAAAAATTTTTCGCAACTCTGTTGCTCCAAACGCTTAACCAGAATGGCCTAGGGAAAAAATACACATACCGTTGTAATCGGGCGTGTTTCTACTTTCAGGTGCAATAGGAATTTTTGGGTTAGGTCAATCCGTTCGCGAGATACGGGAGTTTGAAGCCAAGAAATGCTTGAGAAGGCAAAAAATTTTTCGCAATTCTGCTGCTCCAAACGCTTAACCAGAATGGCCTAGGGAAAAAATACACATACCGTTGTAATCGGGCGAGTTTCTACTTTCAGATGCAATAGGAATTTTTGGGTTAGGTCAATCCGTTCGCGAGATATGGGAGTTTGAAGCCAAGAAATGGTAGAGAAGGCAAAAAATTTTTCACAATTCTGCTGCTCCAAACGCTTAACCAGAATGACCTAGGGAAAAAATACACATACCGTTGTAATCGGGCGAGTTTCTACTTTCAGATGCAATAGGAATTTTTGGGTCAGGTCAATCCGTTCGCGAGATATGGGACTTTGAAGCCAAGAAATGGTTGAGAAGGCAAAAAATTTTTCGCAATTCTGCTGCTCCAAACGCTTAACCAGAATGGCCTAGGGAAAAAATACACATACCGTTGTAATCGGGCGAGTTTCTACTTTCAGATGCAATAGAAATTTTTGGGTTAGGTCAACCCGTTCGCGAGATTTGTGAGTTTGAGGACAAGAAATGGATGAGAAGGCAAAAAATTTTTCGCAATTCTGCTGCTCCAAACGCTTAATCAGAATGGCCTATGGAAAAAATGCACATACCGTTGTAATCGGGCGAGTTTCTGATTTCAGATGCAACAGGAATTTTTGGGTTAGGTCAATCCGTTCGCGAGATATGGGAGTTTGAAGACAAGAAATGGTTGAGAAGGCATAAAATTTTTCGCAATTCTGCTGCTCCAAACGCTTAACCAGAATGGCCTAGGGATAAAATACACATACCGTTGTAATCGGGCGAGTTTCTACTTTCAGATGCAATAGGAATTTTTGGGTTAGGTCAATCCGTTCGCGAGATATGGGAGTTTGAAGCCAAGAAATGGTTGA
>NW_027479915.1:0-54623 GCF_051014685.1 Ptiloglossa arizonensis
TATAACGTATAACGTATAACGTATAACGTATAACGTATAACATATAACGTATGACGTATCACGTATAAGGTATGACCTATACCGTATAACGTATAACGTATATCCTATAACGCATAACGTATATCCTATAACGCATAACGCATAGCGTATAACGTAAATCGAATAACGTATAACGTATAACGTATAACGTATAACGTATAACGTATAACGTATAACGTATAACGTATAACGTATAACGTATAACGTATAACGTATAACGTATAACGTATAACGTATAACGTATAACGTATAACGTATAACGTATAACGTATAACGTATAACGTATAACGTATAACGTATAACGTATAACGTATAACGTATAACGTATAACGTATAACGTATAACGTATAACGTATAACGTATAACGTATAACGTATAATGTATAACTTGTAACGAAAAACGTGTAACGAATAACGTAAAACGTATGACGCATTACATATTACGTATAACGTATAACGTGTAACGTATAACGTATAACGTATAACGTATAACGTATAAAGTATAACGTATAACGTATAACGTATAACGTATATCCTATAACGCATGACGTATAACGAATAACGTACAACGTATAACGCATAACGTATAACGTACAACGTATAATGTATAACGTATGACGTATAACGTAGAACGTACAACGTATAACGTATAACGTATAACGTATAAAGTATAACGTATAACGTATAACGTATAACGTATAACGTATAACGTATAACGTATAGCGTATAACGTATAACGTATAACGTATAACGTATAACATATATCGTATAACGTATATCCTATAACGCATAACGCATAGCGTATAGCGTATAACGTATAACGTATAACGTATAACATATATCGTATAACGTATAACGTATAACGTATAACGTATAACGCATAACGTATACCGTATTACGTATAACGTATAACGTGTGACGTATAATGTATAAGGTATAACCTATAACGTATAACGTATAACGTATAACGTCTAACGTATAGCGTATAACGTATAACGTATAACGTACAACGTATAACGTATAACGTATAACCTATAACGTATAACGTATAACGTATAACGTATAACGTATAACGTATAACGTATAACGTATAACGTATAACGTATAACGTATAATGTATAACGTATATCCTACAACGCATGACGTATATCCTATAACGCATGACGTATATCCTATAACACATAACGTATAGCGTATATCGCATAACGTATACCGTATAACGTATAACGTATAACCTACAACGTATAACGTATACGGTATAACGTTTAACGTATAACGTATAACGTATAACGTATGACGTATCACGTATAAGGTATGACCTATAACGTATAACGTATATCGTATATCGTATAACGTATAACGTATAACGCATAACGTATAACGCATAACGTATAACGTATAACGTATGACGTATCACGTATAAGGTATGACCTATAACGTACAACGTATAACGTATAACGTATAACGTATAACGTATAACGTATAATGTATAACGTATAACGTATAACGTATAACGTATAACGTATAACGTATAACGTATAACGTATAACGTATCACGTATAACGTATAACGTATAACGTATAACGTATAACGTATTACGTATAACGTATAACGTATATCGTATAACGTATAACGTATAACGTATAACGTATAACGTATAACGTATAACGTATAACGTATAACGTATAACGTATAACGTATCACGTATAACGTATAACGTATGACGTATAACGTATAATGTATAACGTATAACGTGTGACTTATAACGTATAACGTATAACGTATAACGTATAACGTATAACGTATAACGTATAACGTATAACGTATAACGTATCACGTATAAGGTATGACCTATAACGTATAACGTATAACGTATAAAGTATGACATATAACGTGTAACGTATAACGTATAACGTATAACGTATAACGTATAACGTATCACGTATAAGGTATGACCTATAACGTATAACGTATAACGTATAACGTATGACGTATAACGTGTAACGTATAACGTATAACATATAACGTATAACGTATAACGTATAACGTATAACGTATAACGTATAACGTATAACGTATAACGTATAACGTATCACGTATAAGGTATGACCTATAACGTATAACGTATAACGTATAACGTATGACGTATAACGTGTAACGTATAACGTATAACGTATAACGTATAACGTATCGCGTATAAGGTATGACCTATAGCGTATAACGTATAACGTATAACGTATGACGTATAACGTGTAACGTATAACGTATAACGTATAACGTGTAACGTATAACGTATAACGTATAACGTATAACGTATAACGTATAACGTATAACGTATAACGTATAACGTATAACGTATAACGTATAACGTACAACGTATAACGTACAACGTATAACGTATAACGTATAACGTATAACGTATAACGTATAACGTATAACGTATAACGTATAACGTATAACGTAAAACGTATAACGTATAACGTATAACGTATAACGTATAACGTATAACTTATAACGTATAACGTATAACGTATAGCGTATAACGTATAACGTATAACGTATAACGTATAACGTATAACGTATAACGTATAACGTATCACGTATAACGTATAACGTATAACGTATAACGTATAATGTATAACGTATAACGTGTGACTTATAACGTATAACGTATAACGTATAACGTATAACGTATAACGTATAACGTATAACGTATAACGCATAACGTATAACGTATAACGTATAACGTATAACGTATAACGTATAACGTATCACGTATAAGGTATGACCTATAACGTATAACGTATAACGTATAACGTATGACGTATAACGTGTAACGTATAACGTATAACGTATAACGTATAACGTATAACGTATAACGTATAACGTATAACGTATAACGTATAACGTATAACGTATAACGTATAACGTAAAACATATAACGTATGACGTATCACGTATAAGGTATGACCTATAACGTATAACGTATAACGTATATCCTATAACGCATAACGCATAGCGTATAACGTATAACGTATAACATATAACGTATAACATATAACGTATGACGTATCACGTATAAGGTATGACCTATAACGTATAACGTATAACGTATAACGTATGACGTATAACGTGTAACGTATAACGTATAACATATAACGTATAACGTATAACGTATAACGTATAACGTATAACGTATAACGTATAACGTATAACGTATAACGTATCACGTATAAGGTATGACCTATAACGTATAACGTATAACGTATAACGTATGACGTATAACGTGTAACGTATAACGTATAACGTATAACGTGTAACGTATAACGTATAACGTATAACGTATAACGTATAACGTATAACGTATAACGTATAACGTATAACGTATAACGTATAACGTATAACGTATAACGTATAACGTATAACGTATAACGTATAACGTATAACGTATAAAGTATAACGTATAACGTATAACGTATAACGTATAACGTATAACGTATAACGTATAACGTATAACATATAACGTATGACGTATCACATATAAGGTATGACCTATAACGTATAACGTATAACGTATATCCTATAACGCATAACGTATATCCTATAACGCATAACGCATAGCGTATAACGTATAACGTATAACGTATAACGTATAACGTATAACGTATAACGTATAACGTAAAACGTATAACGTAGAACGTATAATGTATAACGTATAACGTATAACGTATAACGTATAACGTATAACCTATAACGAATAACGTAGAACGTATAACGCATAACGTATAAAGTATAACGTATAACGTATAACGTATAACGTATAACGTATAACGTATAACGTATAACGTATAACGTATAACGTATAACGTATAACGTATAACGTATAAAGCATAACGTATAACGTATAACGTATAACGTATAACGTATAACGTATAACGTATAACGTATAACGTATAACGTATAACGTATAACGTATAACGTATAACGTATAAAGTATAACGTATAACGTATAATGTATAACGTATAACGTATAACGTATAACGTATAACGTATAACGTATAACGTATAACGTATAACGTATAACGTATAACATATAACGTATGACGTATCACGTATAAGGTATGACCTATAACGTATAACGTATAACGTATATCCTATAACGCATAACGTATATCCTATAACGCATAACGCATAGCGTATAACGTATAACGTATAACATATAACGTATAACATATAACGTATGACGTATCACATATAAGGTATGACCTATAACGTATAACGTATAACGTATATCCTATAACGCATAACGTATATCCTATAACGCATAACGCATAGCGTATAACGTATAACGTATAACGTATAACGTATAATGTATAACTTGTAACGAAAAACGTGTAACGAATAACGTAAAACGTATGACGCATTACATATTACGTATAACGTATAACGTGTTACGTATAACGTATAACGTATAACGTATAACGTATAAAGTATAACGTATAACGTATAACGTATAACGTATATCCTATAACGCATGACGTATAACGAATAACGTACAACGTATAACGCATAACGTATAACGTACAACGTATAATGTATAACGTATAACGTATAACGTAGAACGTACAACGTATAACGTATAACGTATAACGTATAAAGTATAACGTATAACGTATAACGAATAACGTAGAACGTATAACGCATAACGTATAACGTATAACGTATAACGTATAACGTATAACGTATAATGTATAACGTATAACGTATAACGTATAACGTATATCGTATAACGTATAACGTATAACGTATAACGTATAACGTATAACGTATAACGTATAACGTATAACGTATAACGTATAACGTATAACGTATAATGTATAACGTATAACGTATAACGTATAACGTATAACGTATAACGTATAACGTATAACGTATAACATATAACGTATGACGTATCACGTATAAGGTATGACCTATAACGTATAACGTATAACGTATATCCTATAACGCATAACGTATATCCTATAACGCATAACGCATAGCGTATAACGTATAACGTATAACATATAACGTATAACATATAACGTATGACGTATCACGTATAAGGTATGACCTATAACGTATAACGTATAACGTATATCCTGTAACGCATAACGTATATCCTATAACGCATAACGCATAGCGTATAGCGTATAACGTATAACGTATAACGTATAACATATTTCGTATAACGTATATCCTATAACGCATAACGCATAGCGTATAGCGTATAACGTATAACGTATAACGTATAACATATATCGTATAACGTATAACGTATAACGTATAACGTATAGTATAACGTATAACGTATAACGTATAACGTATAACGTATAACGTATAACGTATAACGTATAACGTATAACGTATAACGTATAACGTATAACGTATAACGTATAACGTATAACGTATAACGTATAACGTATAACGTATAACGTATAACGTATAACGTATAACATATAACGTCTAACGTCTAACGTATAACGTACAAAGTATAACGTATAACGTATAACGTATAACGTATAACGTATAACGTATAACGTATAACGTATAACGTATAACGTATAACGTATAACATATAACGTATGACGTATCACGTATAAGGTATGACCTATACCGTATAACGTATAACGTATATCCTATAACGCATAACGTATATCCTATAACGCATAACGCATAGCGTATAACGTAAATCGAATAACGTATAACGTATAACGTATAACGTATAACGTATAACGTATAACGTATAACGTATAACGTATAACGTATAACGTATAACGTATAACGTATAACGTATAACGTATAACGTATAACGTATAACGTATAACGTATAACGTATAACGTATAACGTATAACGTATAACGTATAACGTATAACGTATAACGTATAACGTATAACGTATAACGTATAACGTATAACGTATAACGTATAACGTATAACGTATAACGTATAACGTACAACGTATAACGTACAACGTATAACGTATAACGTATAACGTATAACGTATAACGTATAACGTATAACGTATAACGTATAACGTATAACGTATAACGTATAACGTATAACGTATAACGTATAACGTATAACGTATAACGTATAACGTATAACGTATAATGTATAACTTGTAACGAAAAACGTGTAACGAATAACGTAAAACGTATGACGCATTACATATTACGTATAACGTATAACGTGTAACGTATAACGTATAACGTATAACGTATAACGTATAAAGTATAACGTATAACGTATAACGTATAACGTATATCCTATAACGCATGACGTATAACGAATAACGTACAACGTATAACGCATAACGTATAACGTACAACGTATAATGTATAACGTATGACGTATAACGTAGAACGTACAACGTATAACGTATAACGTATAACGTATAAAGTATAACGTATAACGTATAACGTATAACGTATAACGTATAACGTATAACGTATAGCGTATAACGTATAACGTATAACGTATAACGTATAACATATATCGTATAACGTATATCCTATAACGCATAACGCATAGCGTATAGCGTATAACGTATAACGTATAACGTATAACATATATCGTATAACGTATAACGTATAACGTATAACGTATAACGCATAACGTATACCGTATTACGTATAACGTATAACGTGTGACGTATAATGTATAAGGTATAACCTATAACGTATAACGTATAACGTATAACGTCTAACGTATAGCGTATAACGTATAACGTATAACGTACAACGTATAACGTATAACGTATAACCTATAACGTATAACGTATAACGTATAACGTATAACGTATAACGTATAACGTATAACGTATAACGTATAACGTATAACGTATAATGTATAACGTATATCCTACAACGCATGACGTATATCCTATAACGCATGACGTATATCCTATAACACATAACGTATAGCGTATATCGCATAACGTATACCGTATAACGTATAACGTATAACCTACAACGTATAACGTATACGGTATAACGTTTAACGTATAACGTATAACGTATAACGTATGACGTATCACGTATAAGGTATGACCTATAACGTATAACGTATATCGTATATCGTATAACGTATAACGTATAACGCATAACGTATAACGCATAACGTATAACGTATAACGTATGACGTATCACGTATAAGGTATGACCTATAACGTACAACGTATAACGTATAACGTATAACGTATAACGTATAACGTATAATGTATAACGTATAACGTATAACGTATAACGTATAACGTATAACGTATAACGTATAACGTATAACGTATCACGTATAACGTATAACGTATAACGTATAACGTATAACGTATTACGTATAACGTATAACGTATATCGTATAACGTATAACGTATAACGTATAACGTATAACGTATAACGTATAACGTATAACGTATAACGTATAACGTATAACGTATCACGTATAAGGTATGACCTATACCGTATAACGTATAACGTATATCCTATAACGCATAACGTATATCCTATAACGCATAACGCATAGCGTATAACGTAAATCGAATAACGTATAACGTATAACGTATAACGTATAACGTATAACGTATAACGTATAACGTATAACGTATAACGTATAACGTATAACGTATAACGTATAACGTATAACGTTTAACGTATAACGTATAACGTATAACGTATAACGTATAACGTATAACGTATAACGTATAACGTATAACGTATAACGTATAACGTATAACGTATAACGTATAACGTATAACGTATAACGTATAACGTATAACGTATAACGTATAACGTACAACGTATAACGTACAACGTATAACGTATAACGTATAACGTATAACGTATAACGTATAACGTATAACGTATAACGTATAACGTATAACGTATAACGTATAACGTATAACGTATAACGTATAACGTATAACGTATAACGTATAACGTATAACGTATAATGTATAACTTGTAACGAAAAACGTGTAACGAATAACGTAAAACGTATGACGCATTACATATTACGTATAACGTATAACGTGTAACGTATAACGTATAACGTATAACGTATAACGTATAAAGTATAACGTATAACGTATAACGTATAACGTATATCCTATAACGCATGACGTATAACGAATAACGTACAACGTATAACGCATAACGTATAACGTACAACGTATAATGTATAACGTATGACGTATAACGTAGAACGTACAACGTATAACGTATAACGTATAACGTATAAAGTATAACGTATAACGTATAACGTATAACGTATAACGTATAACGTATAACGTATAGCGTATAACGTATAACGTATAACGTATAACGTATAACATATATCGTATAACGTATATCCTATAACGCATAACGCATAGCGTATAGCGTATAACGTATAACGTATAACGTATAACATATATCGTATAACGTATAACGTATAACGTATAACGTATAACGCATAACGTATACCGTATTACGTATAACGTATAACGTGTGACGTATAATGTATAAGGTATAACCTATAACGTATAACGTATAACGTATAACGTCTAACGTATAGCGTATAACGTATAACGTATAACGTACAACGTATAACGTATAACGTATAACCTATAACGTATAACGTATAACGTATAACGTATAACGTATAACGTATAACGTATAACGTATAACGTATAACGTATAACGTATAATGTATAACGTATATCCTACAACGCATGACGTATATCCTATAACGCATGACGTATATCCTATAACACATAACGTATAGCGTATATCGCATAACGTATACCGTATAACGTATAACGTATAACCTACAACGTATAACGTATACGGTATAACGTTTAACGTATAACGTATAACGTATAACGTATGACGTATCACGTATAAGGTATGACCTATAACGTATAACGTATATCGTATATCGTATAACGTATAACGTATAACGCATAACGTATAACGCATAACGTATAACGTATAACGTATGACGTATCACGTATAAGGTATGACCTATAACGTACAACGTATAACGTATAACGTATAACGTATAACGTATAACGTATAACGTATAATGTATAACGTATAACGTATAACGTATAACGTATAACGTATAACGTATAACGTATAACGTAGAACGTATAACGCATAACGTATAAAGTATAACGTATAACGTATAACGTATAACGTATAACGTATAACGTATAACGTATAACGTATAACGTATAACGTATAACGTATAACGTATAAAGTATAACGTATAACGTATAACGTATAACGTATAACGTATAACGTATAACGTATAACGTATAACGTATAACGTATAACGTATAACGTATAACGTATAACGTATAACGTATAACGTATAACGTATAACGTATAACGTATAACGTATAACGTATAACGTATAACGTATAAAGCATAACGTATAACGTATAACGTATAACGTATAACGTATAACGTATAACGTATAACGTATAACGTATAACGTATAACGTATAACGTATAACGTATAACGTATAAAGTATAACGTATAACGTATAATGTATAACATATAACGTATGACGTATCACGTATAAGGTATGACCTATAACGTATAACGTATAACGTATATCCTGTAACGCATAACGTATATCCTATAACGCATAACGCATAGCGTATAGCGTATAACGTATAACGTATAACGTATAACATATATCGTATAACGTATAACGTATAACGTATAACGTATACCGTATAACGTATAACGTGTAACGTATAACGTATAACGTCTAACGTATAACGTATAAAGTATAACGTATAACGTATAACGTATAACGTATAACGTATAACGTATAACGTATAACGTATAACGTATAACGTATAAAGTATAAAGTATAACGTATAACGTATAACGTATAACGTATAACGTATAACGTATAACGTATAACATATAACGTATGACGTATCACATATAAGGTATGACCTATAACGTATAACGTATAACGTATATCCTATAACGCATAACGTATATCCTATAACGCATAACGCATAGCGTATAACGTATAACGTATAACGTATAACGTATAACGTATAACGTAAAACGTATAACGTAGAACGTATAATGTATAACGTATAACGTATAACGTATAACGTATAACCTATAACGAATAACGTAGAACGTATAACGCATAACGCATAACGTATAAAGTATAACGTATAACGTATAACGTATAACGTATAACGTATAACGTATAACGTATAACGTATAACGTATAACGTATAACGTATAACGTATAAAGCATAACGTATAACGTATAACGTATAACGTATAACGTATAACGTATAACGTATAACGTATAACGTATAACGTATAACGTATAACGTATAACGTATAACGTATAACGTATAAAGTATAACGTATAACGTATAACGTATAACGTATAACGTATAACGTATAACGTATAACGTATAACGTATAACGTATAACGTATAACATATAACGTCTAACGTCTAACGTATAACGTATAAAGTATAACGTATAACGTATAACGTATAACGTATAACGTATAACGTATAACGTATAACGTATAACGTATAACGTATAACGTATAACATATAACGTATGACGTATCACGTATAAGGTATGACCTATACCGTATAACGTATAACGTATATCCTATAACGCATAACGTATATCCTATAACGCATAACGCATAGCGTATAACGTAAATCGAATAACGTATAACGTATAACGTATAACGTATAACGTATAACGTATAACGTATAACGTATAACGTATAACGTATAACGTATAACGTATAACGTATAACGTATAACGTATAACGTATAACGTATAACGTATAACGTATAACGTATAACGTATAACGTATAACGTATAACGTATAACGTATAACGTATAACGTATAACGTATAACGTACAACGTATAACGTACAACGTATAACGTATAACGTATAACGTATAACGTATAACGTATAACGTATAACGTATAACGTATAACGTATAACGTATAACGTATAACGTATAACGTATAACGTATAACGTATAACGTATAACATATAACGTATGACGTATCACGTATAAGGTATGACCTATAACGTATAACGTATAACGTATATCCTATAACGCATAACGTATAACGTATAACGTATAACGTATAACGTATAACGTATAACGTATAACGTATAACGTATAACGTATAACGTATAACGTATAACGTATAACGTATAACGTATAACGTATAACGTATAACGTGTAACGTATAACGTATAACGCATAACGCATAGCGTATAACGTATAACGTATAACGTATAACGTATAATGTATAACTTGTAACGAAAAACGTGTAACGAATAACGTAAAACGTATGACGCATTACATATTACGTATAACGTATAACGTGTAACGTATAACGTATAACGTATAACGTATAACGTATAAAGTATAACGTATAACGTATAACGTATAACGTATATCCTATAACGCATGACGTATAACGAATAACGTACAACGTATAACGCATAACGTATAACGTACAACGTATAATGTATAACGTATAACGTATAACGTAGAACGTACAACGTATAACGTATAACGTATAACGTATAAAGTATAACGTATAACGTATAACGAATAACGTAGAACGTATAACGCATAACGTATAACGTATAACGTATAACGTATAACGTATAACGTATAATGTATAACGTATAACGTATAACGTATAACGTATATCGTATAACGTATAACGTATAACGTATAACGTATAACGTATAACGTATAACGCATAACGTATAACGTATAACGTATAACGTATAACGTATAACGTATAATGTATAACGTATAACGTATAACGTATAACGTATATCGTATAACGTATAACGTATAACGTATAACGTATAACGTATAACGTATAACGTATAACATATAACGTATGACGTATCACGTATAAGGTATGACCTATAACGTATAACGTATAACGTATATCCTATAACGCATAACGTATATCCTATAACGCATAACGCATAGCGTATAACGTATAACGTATAACATATAACGTATAACATATAACGTATGACGTATCACGTATAAGGTATGACCTATAACGTATAACGTATAACGTATATCCTGTAACGCATAACGTATATCCTATAACGCATAACGCATAGCGTATAGCGTATAACGTATAACGTATAACGTATAACATATATCGTATAACGTATATCCTATAACGCATAACGCATAGCGTATAGCGTATAACGTATAACGTATAACGTATAACATATATCGTATAACGTATAACGTATAACGTATAACGTATAGTATAACGTATAACGTATAACGTATAACGTATAACGTATAACGTATAACGTATAACGTATAACGTATAACGTATAACGTATAACGTATAACGTATAACGTATAACGTATAACGTATAACGTATAACGTATATCGTATAACGTATAACGTATAACGTATAACGTATAACGTATAACGTATAACGTATAACGTATAACGTATAACGTATAACATATAACGTCTAACGTCTAACGTATAACGTATAAAGTATAACGTATAACGTATAACGTATAACGTATAACGTATAACGTATAACGTATAACGTATAACGTATAACGTATAACGTATAACATATAACGTATGACGTATCACGTATAAGGTATGACCTATACCGTATAACGTATAACGTATATCCTATAACGCATAACGTATATCCTATAACGCATAACGCATAGCGTATAACGTAAATCGAATAACGTATAACGTATAACGTATAACGTATAACGTATAACGTATAACGTATAACGTATAACGTATAACGTATAACGTATAACGTATAACGTATAACGTATAACGTATAACGTATAACGTATAACGTATAACGTATAACGTATAACGTATAACGTATAACGTATAACGTATAACGTATAACGTATAACGTATAACGTATAACGTATAACGTATAACGTATAACGTATAACGTATAACGTATAACGTATAACGTATAACGTATAACGTATAACGTATAACGTATAACGTATAACGTATAACGTATAACGTATAACGTATAACGTATAACGTATAACGTATAACGTACAACGTATAACGTATAACGTATAACGTATAACGTATAACGTATAACGTATAACGTATAACGTATAACGTATAACGTATAACGTATAACGTATAACGTATAACGTATAACGTATAACGTATAACGTATAACGTATAACGTATAATGTATAACTTGTAACGAAAAACGTGTAACGAATAACGTAAAACGTATGACGCATTACATATTACGTATAACGTATAACGTGTAACGTATAACGTATAACGTATAACGTATAACGTATAAAGTATAACGTATAACGTATAACGTATAACGTATATCCTATAACGCATGACGTATAACGAATAACGTACAACGTATAACGCATAACGTATAACGTACAACGTATAATGTATAACGTATGACGTATAACGTAGAACGTACAACGTATAACGTATAACGTATAACGTATAAAGTATAACGTATAACGTATAACGTATAACGTATAACGTATAACGTATAACGTATAGCGTATAACGTATAACGTATAACGTATAACGTATAACGTATAACGTATAACGTATAACGTATAACGTATAACGTATAACGTATAACGTATAACGTATAACGTATAACGTATAACGCATAACGTATACCGTATTACGTATAACGTATAACGTGTGACGTATAATGTATAAGGTATAACCTATAACGTATAACGTATAACGTATAACGTCTAACGTATAGCGTATAACGTATAACGTATAACGTACAACGTATAACGTATAACGTATAACCTATAGCGTATAACGTATAACGTATAACGTATAACGTATAACGTATAACGTATAACGTATAACGTATAACGTGTAACGTATAACGTATAATGTATAACGTATATCCTACAACGCATGACGTATATCCTATAACGCATGACGTATATCCTATAACACATAACGTATAGCGTATATCGCATAACGTATACCGTATAACGTATAACGTATAACCTACAACGTATAACGTATATGGTATAACGTTTAACGTATAACGTATAACGTATAACGTATGACGTATCACGTATAAGGTATGACCTATAACGTATAACGTATATCGTATATCGTATAACGTATAACGTATAACGCATAACGTATAACGCATAACGTATAACGTATAACGTATGACGTATCACGTATAAGGTATGACCTATAACGTACAACGTATAACGTATAACGTATAACGTATAACGTATAACGTATAATGTATAACGTATAACGTATAACGTATAACGTATAACGTATAACGTATAACGTATAACGTATAACGTATCACGTATAACGTATAACGTATAACGTATAACGTATAACGTATTACGTATAACGTATAACGTATATCGTATAACGTATAACGTATAACGTATAACGTATAACGTATAACGTATAACGTATAACGTATAACGTACAACGTATAACGTATAACGTATAACCTATAACGTATAACGTATAACGTATAACGTATAACGTATAACGTATAACGTATAACGTATAACGTATAACGTATAACGTATAACGTATAACGTATAATGTATAACGTATATCCTACAACGCATGACGTATATCCTATAACGCATGACGTATATCCTATAACACATAACGTATAGCGTATATCGCATAACGTATACCGTATAACGTATAACGTATAACCTACAACGTATAACGTATACGGTATAACGTTTAACGTATAACGTATAACGTATAACGTATGACGTATCACGTATAAGGTATGACCTATAACGTATAACGTATATCGTATATCGTATAACGTATAACGTATAACGTATAACGTATAACGCATAACGTATAACGTATAACGTATGACGTATCACGTATAAGGTATGACCTATAACGTACAACGTATAACGTATAACGTATAACGTATAACGTATAACGTATAATGTATAACGTATAACGTATAACGTATAACGTATAACGTATAACGTATAACGTATAACGTATAACGTATCACGTATAACGTATAACGTATAACGTATAACGTATAACGTATTACGTATAACGTATAACGTATATCGTATAACGTATAACGTATAACGTATAACGTATAACGTATAACGTATAACGTATAACGTATAACGTATAACGTATAACGTATAACGTATAACGTATAACGTATAACGTATAACCTATAACGTATAACGTATAACGTATAACGTATAACGTATAACGTATAACGTATAACGTATAACGTATAACGTATAACGTATAACGTATAACGTATAACGTATAACGTATAGCGTATAACGTATAACGTATAACGTACAACGTATAACGTACAACGTATAACGTATAACGTATAACGTATAACGTATAACGTACAACGTATAACGTATAACGTATAACGTATAATGTATAACGTATAACGTATAACGTATAACGTATAACGTATAACGTATAACGTATAACGCATAACGTACACCGTATTACGTATAACGTATAACGTATAACGTATAACGTATAACGTATAACGTATAACGTATAACGTATAACGTATAACGTATAACGTATAACGTATAACGTATAACGTATAACGTATAACGTATAACGTATAACGTATAACGTATAACGTATAACGTATAACGTATAACGTATAACGTATAACGTATAACGTATAACGTATAACGTATAACGTATAACGTATAACGTATAACGTATAACGTATAACGTATAACGTATAACGTATAACGTATAACGTATAACGTATAACGTATAACGTATAACGTATAACGTATAACGTATAACGTATAACGTATAACGTATAACGTATAACGTATAACGTATAACGTATAACGTATAACGTATAACGTATAACGTATAACGTATAACGTATAACGTATAACGTATAATGTATAACTTGTAACGAAAAACGTGTAACGAATAACGTAAAACGTATGACGCATTACATATTACGTATAACGTATAACGTGTAACGTATAACGTATAACGTATAACGAATAACGTAAAACGTATAACGCATAACGTATAACGTATAACGTGTAACGAAGAACGTATAACGTATAACGTATAACGTATATCGTATAACGTATAACGTATAACGTATAACGTATGACGTATAACGTATATCGTATAACGTATATCGTATAACGTATAACGTATAACGTATAACGTATAACGTATAACGTATAACGTATAACGTATAACGTATAACGTATAACGTATCACGTATAACGTATAACGTATAACGTATAACGTATAACGTATAGCGTATAATGTATAACGTATAACGTATAACGTATCACGTATAACGTATAACGTATAACGTATAACGTATAATGTATAACGTATAACGTGTGACTTATAACGTATAACGTATAACGTATAACGTATAACGTATAACGTATAACGTATAACGTATAACGCATAACGTATAACGTATAACGTATAACGTATAACGTATAACGTATAACGTATCACGTATAAGGTATGACCTATCACGTATAACGTATAACGTATAACGTATAACGTATAACGTATAACGTATAACGTATAACGTATCACGTATAACGTATAACGTATAACGTATAACGTATAATGTATAACGTATAACGTGTGAATTATAACGTATAACGTATAACGTATAACGTATAACGTATAACGTATAACGTATAACGTATAACGTATAACGTATAACGTATAACGTATAACGTATAACGTATAACGTATAACGTATCACGTATAACGTATAACGTATAACGTATAACGTATAATGTATAACGTATAACGTGTGACTTATAACGTATAACGTATATGGTATAACGTATAACGTGTAACGTATAACGTATAACGTGTAACGCATAACGTATAACGTATAACGTATAACGTATAACGTATAACGTATAACGTATAACGTATCACGTATAAGGTATGACCTATAACGTATAACGTATAACGTATAACGTATAACGTATAACGTATAACGTATAACGTATAACGTATAACGTATCACGTATAACGTATAACGTATAACGTATAACGTATAATGTATAACGTATAACGTGTGACTTATAACGTATAACGTATAACGTATAACGTATAACGTATAACGTATAACGTATAACGTACAACGTATAACGTACAACGTATAACGTATAACGTATAACGTATAACGTATAACGTATAACGTATAACGTATAACGTATAACGTATAACGTATAACGTAAAACGTATAACGTATAACGTATAACGTATAACGTATAACGTATAACGTATAACGTATAACGTATAACGTATAACGTATCACGTATAAGGTATGACCTATAACGTATAACGTATAACGTATAACGTATAACGTATAACGTATAACGTATAACGTATAACGTATAACGTATAACGTATAACGTATAACGTATAACGTATAACGTATAACGTATAACGTATAACGTATAACGTATAACGTATAACGTATAACGTAAAACATATAACGTATGACGTATCACGTATAAGGTATGACCTATAACGTATAACGTATAACGTATATCCTATAACGCATAACGCATAGCGTATAACGTATAACGTATAACATATAACGTATAACATATAACGTATGACGTATCACGTATAAGGTATGACCTATAACGTATAACGTATAACGTATAT
The DNA here is from genome assembly GCF_051014685.1 of Ptiloglossa arizonensis. Lineage (NCBI taxonomy): Eukaryota > Metazoa > Arthropoda > Insecta > Hymenoptera > Colletidae > Ptiloglossa > Ptiloglossa arizonensis. The sequence goes on from NW_027479915.1 coordinate 17,824, forward strand.
CCTTTAACGCATAACGTATATCCTATAACGCATAACGCATAGCGTATAGCGTATAACGTATAACGTATAACGTATAATATATATCGTATAACGTATAACGTATAACGTATAACGTATAACGTATAGTATAACGTATAACGTATAACGTATAACGTATAACGTATAACGTATAACGTATAACGTATAACGTATAACGTATAACGTATACCGTATAACGTATAACGTGTAACGTATAACGTGTAACGTCTAACGTATAACGTATAACGTATAACGTATAACGTATAACGTATAACGTATAACGTATAACGTATAACGTCTAACGTAAAACGTATAACGTATAACGTATAACGTATAACGTATAACGTATAACTTATAACGTATAACGTATAACGTGTAACGTACAACGTGTAACGTCTAACGTATAACGTATAACGTATAACGTATAACGTATAACGTATAACGTATAACGTATAACGTATAACGTATAACGTATAACGTATAACGTATAATGTATAACTTGTAACGAAAAACGTGTAACGAATAACGTAAAACGTATGACGCATTACATATTACGTATAACGTATAACGTGTAGCGTATAACGTATAACGTATAACAAATAACGTAAAACGTATAACGCATAACGTATAACGTATAACGTGTAACGAAGAACGTATAACGTATAACGTATAACGTATATCGTATAACGTATAACGTATAACGTATAACGTATGACGTATAACGTATATCGTATAACGTATATCGTATAACGTATATCGTATAACGTATAACGTATAACGTATAACGTATAACGTATAACGTATAACGTATAATGTATAACGTATATCCTACAACGCATGACGTATATCCTATAACGCATGACGTATATCCTATAACACATAACGTATAGCGTATAACGCATAACGTATACCGTATAACGTATAACGTATAACCTACAACGTATAACGTATACGGTATAACGTTTAACGTATAACGTATAACGTATGACGTATCACGTATAAGGTATGACCTATAACGTATAACGCATATCGTATATCGTATAACGTATAACGTATAACGCATAACGTATAACGCATAACGTATAACGTATAACGTATGACGTATCACGTATAAGGTATGACCTATAACGTACAACGTATAACGTATAACGTATAACGTATAACGTATAACGTATAATGTATAACGTATAACGTATAACGTATAACGTATAACGTATAACGTATAACGTATAACGTATCACGTATAACGTATAACGTATAACGTATAACGTATAACGTATTACGTATAACGTATAACGTATATCGTATAACGTATAACGTATAACGTATAACGTATAACGTATAACGTATAACGTATAACGTATAACGTATAACGTATAACGTATAACGTATAACGTATAACGTATAACGTATAACCTATAACGTATAACGTATAACGTATAACGTATAACGTATAACGTATAACGTATAACGTATAACGTATAACGTATCACGTATAACGTATAACGTATAACGTATAACGTCTAACGTATAGCGTATAACGTATAACGTATAACGTATAACGTATAAAGTATAACGTATAACGTATAACGTATAACGTATAACGTATAACGTATAACGTATAACGTATAACGTATAACGTATAACGTATAACGTCTAACGTATAACGTATAACGTATAACGTATAACGTATAACGTATAACGTATAACGTATAACGTATAACGTATAACGTATAACGTATAACGTATAACGTATAACGTATAACGTATAACGTATAATGTATAACTTGTAACGAAAAACGTGTAACGAATAACGTAAAACGTATGACGCATTACATATTACGTATAACGTATAACGTGTAACGTATAACGTATAACGTATAACGAATAACGTAAAACGTATAACGCATAACGTATAACGTATAACGTGTAACGAAGAACGTATAACGTATAACGTATAACGTATATCGTATAACGTATAACGTATAACGTATAACGTATGACGTATAACGTATATCGTATAACGTATATCGTATAACGTATAACGTATAACGTATAACGTATAACGTATAACGTATAACGTATAACGTATAACGTATAACGTATCACGTATAACGTATAACGTATAACGTATAACGTATAACGTATAGCGTATAATGTATAACGTATAACGTATAACGTATCACGTATAACGTATAACGTATAACGTATCACGTATAACGTATAACGTATAACGTATAACGTATAACGTATTACGTATAACGTATAACGTATATCGTATAACGTATAACGTATAACGTATAACGTATAACGTATAACGTATAACGTATAACGTATAACGTATAACGTATAACGTATAACGTATAACGTATAACGTATAACGTATAACCTATAACGTATAACGTATAACGTATAACGTATCACGTATAACGTATAACGTATAACGTATAACGTATAATGTATAACGTATAACGTGTGACTTATAACGTATAACGTATAACGTATAACGTATAACGTATAACGTATAACGTATAACGTATAACGTATAACGTATAACGTATAACGTATAACGTATAACGTATAACGTATCACGTATAAGGTATGACCTATAACGTATAACGTATAACGTATAACGTATGCCGTATAACGTGTAACGTATAACGTATAACGTATAACGTATAACGTATAACGTATAACGTATAACGTATAACGTATAACGTATAACGTATAACGTATAACGTATAACGTATAACGTATAACGTATAACGTATAACGTATAACGTATAACGTACAACGTATAACGTACAACGTATAACGTATAACGTATAACGTATAACGTATAACGTATAACGTATAACGTATAACGTATAACGTATAACGTATAATGTATAACTTGTAACGAAAAACGTGTAACGAATAACGTAAAACGTATGACGCATTACATATTACGTATAACGTATAACGTGTAACGTATAACGTATAACGTATAACGTATAACGTATAAAGTATAACGTATAACGTATAACGTATAACGTATATCCTATAACGCATGACGTATAACGAATAACGTACAACGTATAACGCATAACGTATAACGTACAACGTATAATGTATAACGTATGACGTATAACGTAGAACGTACAACGTATAACGTATAACGTATAACGTATAAAGTATAACGTATAACGTATAACGTATAACGTATAACGTATAACGTATAACGTATAGCGTATAACGTATAACGTATAACGTATAACGTATAACGTATAACGTATAACGTATAACGTATAACGTATAACGTATAACGTATAACGTATAACGCATAACGTATACCGTATTACGTATAACGTATAACGTGTGACGTATAATGTATAAGGTATAACCTATAACGTATATCGTATAACGTATAACGTCTAACGTATAACGTATAACGTATAACGTATAACGTATAACGTATAACGTATAACGTATAACGTATAACGTATAACGTATAACGTATAACGTATAATGTATAACTTGTAACGAAAAACGTGTAACGAATAACGTAAAACGTATGACGCATTACATATTACGTATAACGTATAACGTGTAGCGTATAACGTATAACGTATAACAAATAACGTAAAACGTATAACGCATAACGTATAACGTATAACGTGTAACGAAGAACGTATAACGTATAACGTATAACGTATATCGTATAACGTATAACGTATAACGTATAACGTATGACGTATAACGTATATCGTATAACGTATATCGTATAACGTATATCGTATAACGTATAACGTATAACGTATAACGTATAACGTATAACGTATAACGTATAATGTATAACGTATATCCTACAACGCATGACGTATATCCTATAACGCATGACGTATATCCTATAACACATAACGTATAGCGTATAACGCATAACGTATACCGTATAACGTATAACGTATAACCTACAACGTATAACGTATACGGTATAACGTTTAACGTATAACGTATAACGTATGACGTATCACGTATAAGGTATGACCTATAACGTATAACGCATATCGTATATCGTATAACGTATAACGTATAACGCATAACGTATAACGCATAACGTATAACGTATAACGTATGACGTATCATAACGTATGACGTATCACGTATAAGGTATGACCTATAACGTACAACGTATAACGTATAACGTATAACGTATAACGTATAACGTATAATGTATAACGTATAACGTATAACGTATAACGTATAACGTATAACGTATAACGTATAACGTATCACGTATAACGTATAACGTATAACGTATAACGTATAACGTATTACGTATAACGTATAACGTATATCGTATAACGTATAACGTATAACGTATAACGTATAACGTATAACGTATAACGTATAACGTATAACGTATAACGTATAACGTATAACGTATAACGTATAACGTATAACGTATAACCTATAACGTATAACGTATAACGTATAACGTATAACGTATAACGTATAACGTATAACGTATAACGTATAACGTATCACGTATAACGTATAACGTATAACGTATAACGTCTAACGTATAGCGTATAACGTATAACGTATAACGTATAACGTATAAAGTATAACGTATAACGTATAACGTATAACGTATAACGTATAACGTATAACGTATAACGTATAACGTATAACGTATAACGTATAACGTATAACGTATAACGTATAACGTATAACGTATAACGTATAACGTATAACGTATAACGTATAACGTATAACGTATAACGTATAACGTATAACGTATAATGTATAACTTGTAACGAAAAACGTGTAACGAATAACGTAAAACGTATGACGCATTACATATTACGTATAACGTATAACGTGTAACGTATAACGTATAACGTATAACGAATAACGTAAAACGTATAACGCATAACGTATAACGTATAACGTGTAACGAAGAACGTATAACGTATAACGTATAACGTATATCGTATAACGTATAACGTATAACGTATAACGTATGACGTATAACGTATATCGTATAACGTATATCGTATAACGTATAACGTATAACGTATAACGTATAACGTATAACGTATAACGTATAACGTATAACGTATAACGTATCACGTATAACGTATAACGTATAACGTATAACGTATAACGTATAGCGTATAATGTATAACGTATAACGTATAACGTATCACGTATAACGTATAACGTATAACGTATCACGTATAACGTATAACGTATAACGTATAACGTATAACGTATTACGTATAACGTATAACGTATATCGTATAACGTATAACGTATAACGTATAACGTATAACGTATAACGTATAACGTATAACGTATAACGTATAACGTATAACGTATAACGTATAACGTATAACGTATAACGTATAACCTATAACGTATAACGTATAACGTATAACGTATCACGTATAACGTATAACGTATAACGTATAACGTATAATGTATAACGTATAACGTGTGACTTATAACGTATAACGTATAACGTATAACGTATAACGTATAACGTATAACGTATAACGTATAACGTATAACGTATAACGTATAACGTATAACGTATCACGTATAAGGTATGACCTATAACGTATAACGTATAACGTATAACGTATGCCGTATAACGTGTAACGTATAACGTATAACGTATAACGTATAACGTATAACGTATAACGTATAACGTATAACGTATAACGTATAACGTATAACGTATAACGTATAACGTATAACGTATAACGTATAACGTATAACGTATAACGTACAACGTATAACGTACAACGTATAACGTATAACGTATAACGTATAACGTATAACGTATAACGTATAACGTATAACGTATAACGTATAACGTATAATGTATAACTTGTAACGAAAAACGTGTAACGAATAACGTAAAACGTATGACGCATTACATATTACGTATAACGTATAACGTGTAACGTATAACGTATAACGTATAACGTATAACGTATAAAGTATAACGTATAACGTATAACGTATAACGTATATCCTATAACGCATGACGTATAACGAATAACGTACAACGTATAACGCATAACGTATAACGTACAACGTATAATGTATAACGTATGACGTATAACGTAGAACGTACAACGTATAACGTATAACGTATAACGTATAAAGTATAACGTATAACGTATAACGTATAACGTATAACGTATAACGTATAACGTATAGCGTATAACGTATAACGTATAACGTATAACGTATAACGTATAACGTATAACGTATAACGTATAACGTATAACGTATAACGTATAACGTATAACGCATAACGTATACCGTATTACGTATAACGTATAACGTGTGACGTATAATGTATAAGGTATAACCTATAACGTATATCGTATAACGTATAACGTCTAACGTATAGCGTATAACGTATAACGTATAACGTACAACGTATAACGTATAACGTATAACCTATAACGTATAACGTATAACGTATAACGTATAACGTATAACGTATAACGTATAACGTATAACGTATAACGTATAACGTATAACGTATAACGTATAACGTATAACGTATAATGTATAACGTATATCCTACAACGCATGACGTATATCCTATAACGCATGACGTATATCCTATAACACATAACGTATAGCGTATATCGCATAACGTATACCGTATAACGTATAACGTATAACCTACAACGTATAACGTATACGGTATAACGTTTAACGTATAACGTATAACGTATAACGTATGACGTATCACGTATAAGGTATGACCTATAACGTATAACGTATATCGTATATCGTATAACGTATAACGTATAACGCATAACGTATAACGCATAACGTATAACGTATAACGTATGACGTATCACGTATAAGGTATGACCTATAACGTACAACGTATAACGTATAACGTATAACGTATAACGTATAACGTATAATGTATAACGTATAACGTATAACGTATAACGTATAACGTATAACGTATAACGTATAACGTATAACGTATCACGTATAACGTATAACGTATAACGTATAACGTATAACGTATTACGTATAACGTATAACGTATATCGTATAACGTATAACGTATAACGTATAACGTATAACGTATAACGTATAACGTATAACGTATAACGTATAACGTATAACGTATAACGTATAACGTATAACGTATAACCTATAACGTATAACGTATAACGTATAACGTATAACGTATAACGTATAACGTATAACGTATAACGTATAACGTATAGCGTATAACGTATAACGTATAACGTACAACGTATAACGTACAACGTATAACGTATAACGTATAACGTATAACGTATAACGTACAACGTATAACGTATAACGTATAACGTATAATGTATAACGTATAACGTATAACGTATAACGTATAACGTATAACGTATAACGTATAACGCATAACGTACACCGTATTACGTATAACGTATAACGTATAACGTATAACGTATAACGTATAACGTATAACGTATAACGTATAACGTATAACGTATAACGTATAACGTATAACGTATAACGTATAACGTATAACGTATAACGTATAACGTATAACGTATAACGTATAACGTATAACGTATAACGTATAACGTATAACGTATAACGTATAACGTATAACGTATAACGTATAACGTATAACGTATAACGTATAACGTATAACGTATAACGTATAACGTATAACGTATAACGTATAACGTATAACGTATAACGTATAACGTATAACGTATAACGTATAACGTATAACGTATAACGTATAACGTATAACGTATAACGTATAACGTATAACGTATAACGTATAACGTATAACGTATAATGTATAACTTGTAACGAAAAACGTGTAACGAATAACGTAAAACGTATGACGCATTACATATTACGTATAACGTATAACGTGTAACGTATAACGTATAACGTATAACGAATAACGTAAAACGTATAACGCATAACGTATAACGTATAACGTGTAACGAAGAACGTATAACGTATAACGTATAACGTATATCGTATAACGTATAACGTATAACGTATAACGGATGACGTATAACGTATATCGTATAACGTATATCGTATAACGTATAACGTATAACGTATAACGTATAACGTATAACGTATAACGTATAACGTATAACGTATAACGTATAACGTATCACGTATAACGTATAACGTATAACGTATAACGTATAACGTATAGCGTATAATGTATAACGTATAACGTATAACGTATCACGTATAACGTATAACGTATAACGTATAACGTATAATGTATAACGTATAACGTGTGACTTATAACGTATAACGTATAACGTATAACGTATAACGTATAACGTATAACGTATAACGTATAACGTATAACGCATAACGTATAACGTATAACGTATAACGTATAACGTATAACGTATAACGTATCACGTATAAGGTATGACCTATCACGTATAACGTATAACGTATAACGTATAACGTATAACGTATAACGTATAACGTATAACGTATCACGTATAACGTATAACGTATAACGTATAACGTATAATGTATAACGTATAACGTGTGAATTATAACGTATAACGTATAACGTATAACGTATAACGTATAACGTATAACGTATAACGTATAACGTATAACGTATAACGTATAACGTATAACGTATCACGTATAACGTATAACGTATAACGTATAACGTATAATGTATAACGTATAACGTGTGACTTATAACGTATAACGTATAAGGTATAACGTATAACGTATAACGTATAACGTATAACGTGTAACGCATAACGTATAACGTATAACGTATAACGTATAACGTATAACGTATAACGTATAACGTATCACGTATAACGTATAACGTATAACGTATAACGTATAATGTATAACGTATAACGTGTGACTTATAACGTATAACGTATAACGTATAACGTATAACGTATAACGTATAACGTATAACGTATAACGTACAACGTATAACGTACAACGTATAACGTATAACGTATAACGTATAACGTATAACGTATAACGTATAACGTATAACGTATAACGTATAACGTAAAACGTATAACGTATAACGTATAACGTATAACGTATAACGTATAACGTATAACGTATAACGTATAACGTATAACGTATCACGTATAAGGTATGACCTATAACGTATAACGTATAACGTATAACGTATGACGTATAACGTGTAACGTATAACGTATAACGTATAACGTATAACGTATAACGTATAACGTATAACGTATAACGTATAACGTATAACGTATAACGTATAACGTAAAACATATAACGTATGACGTATCACGTATAAGGTATGACCTATAACGTATAACGTATAACGTATAACGTATGCCGTATAACGTGTAACGTATAACGTATAACGTATAACGTATAACGTATAACGTATAACGTATAACGTATAACGTATAACGTATAACGTATAACGTATAACGTATAACGTATAACGTATAACGTATAACGTATAACGTATAACGTATAACGTATAACGTATAACGTATAACGTATAACGTATAACGTATCACGTATAAGGTATGATCTATAACGTATAACGTATAACGTATAACGTATGACGTATAACGTGTAACGTATAACGTATAACGTATAACGTATAACGTATAACGTATAACGTATAACGTATAACGTATAACGTATAACGTATAACGTAAAACATATAACGTATGACGTATCACGTTTAAGGTATGACCTATAACGTATAACGTATAACGTATATCCTATAACGCATAACGCATAGCGTATAACGTATAACGTATAACATATAACGTATAACATATAACGTATGACGTATCACGTATAAGGTATGACCTATAACGTATAACGTATAACGTATATCCTGTAACGCATAACGTATATCCTATAACGCATAACGCATAGCGTATAGCGTATAACGTATAACGTATAACGTATAATATATATCGTATAACGTATAACGTATAACGTATAACGTATAACGTATAGTATAACGTATAACGTATAACGTATAACGTATAACGTATAACGTATAACGTATAACGTATAACGTATAACGTATAACGTATACCGTATAACGTATAACGTGTAACGTATAACGTATAACGTCTAACGTATAACCTATAACGTATAACGTATAACGTATCACGTATAAGGTATGACCTATAACGTATAACGTATAACGTATAACGTATAACGTATGACGTATAACGTGTAACGTATAACGTATAACGTATAACGTATAACGTATAACGTATAACGTATAACGTATAACGTATAACGTATAACGTAAAACATATAACGTATGACGTATCACGTATAAGGTATGACCTATAACGTATAACGTATAACGTATATCCTATAACGCATAACGCATAGCGTATAACGGATAACGTATAACATATAACGTATAACATATAACGTATGACGTATCACGTATAAGGTATGACCTATAACGTATAACGTATAACGTATATCCTGTAACGCATAACGTATATCCTATAACGCATAACGCATAGCGTATAGCGTATAACGTATAACGTATAACGTATAATATATATCGTATAACGTATAACGTATAACGTATAACGTATAACGTATAGTATAACGTATAACGTATAACGTATAACGTATAACGTATAACGTATAACGTATAACGTATAACGTATAACGTATAACGTATACCGTATAACGTATAACGTGTAACGTATAACGTATAACGTCTAACGTATAACGTATAAAGTATAACGTATAACGTATAACGTATAACGTATAACGTATAACGTATAACGTATAACGTATAACGTATAACGTATAACGTATAAAGTATAACGTATAACGTATAACGTATAACGTATAACGTATAACGTATAACGTATAACGTATAACGTATAACGTATAACGTATAACGTATAACGTATAACGTATAACGTATAACGTATAACGTATAACGTATAACGTATAACGTATAACGTATAACGTATAACGTATAACGTATAACGTATAACGTATAACGTATAACGTATAACGTATAACGTATAACGTATAACGTATAACGTATAACGTATAACGTATAACGTATAACGTATAACGTATAACGTATAACGTATAAAGTATAACGTATAACGTATAACGTATAACGTATAACGTATAACGTATAACGTATAACGTATAACGTATAACGTATAACGTATAACGTATAACGTATAACGTATAACGTATAACGTATAACGTATAACGTATAACGTATAATGTATAACTTGTAACGAAAAACGTGTAACGAATAACGTAAAACGTATGACGCATTACATATTACGTATAACGTATAACGTGTAACGTATAACGTATAACGTATAACGAATAACGTAAAACGTATAACGCATAACGTATAACGTATAACGTGTAACGAAGAACGTATAACGTATAACGTATAACGTATATCGTATAACGTATAACGTATAACGTATAACGTATGACGTATAACGTATATCGTATAACGTATATCGTATAACGTATAACGTATAACGTATAACGAATAACGTATAACGTATAACGTATAACGTATAACGTATCACGTATAACGTATAACGTATAACGTATAACGTATAACGTATAACGTATAACGTATAACGTATAACGTGTAACGTAAAACGTATAACGTATAACGTATAACGTATAACGTATAACGTATAACGTATAACGTATAACGAATAACGTGAAACGAATAACGCATAACGTATAACGCATAACGTATAACGTATAACGTATACCCTATGACGTATAACGTATAACGTATAACGTATAACGTATAACGTATATCGTATAACGTATAACGTATAACGTATAACGTATAACGTATAACGTATAACGTATAACGTATAACGAATAACGTGAAACGAATAACGCATAACGTATAACGCATAACGTATAACGTATAACGTATACCCTATGACGTATAACGTATAACGTATAACGTATAACGTATAACGTATATCGTATAACGTATAACGTATAACGTATAACGTATAACGTATAACGTATAACGTATAACGTATAACGTATAACGTATAACGTATAGCCTATAACGTATAACGTATAACGAATAACGTATAACGTATATCGTATAACGTATAACGTATAACGTATAACGTATAACGTATGACGTATAACGTATATCGTATAACGTATATCGTATAACGTATAACGTATAACGTATAACGTATGACGTCTAACGTATAACGTATAACGTATAACGTATAACGTATAACGTATAACGTATAACGTATAACGTATAACGTATAACGTATAACGTAAAACGTATAACGTATAACGTATAACGTATAACGTATAACGTATAACGTATAACGTTTAACGTATAACGTATAATGTCAAACGTATAACGTATAACGTATAACGTATAACGTATAACGTATAACGTATAACGTATAACGTATAGCCTATAACGTATAACGTATAACGAATAACGTATAACGTATATCGTATAACGTATAACGTATAACGTATAACGTATAACGTATGACGTATAACGTATATCGTATAACGTATATCGTATAACGTATAACGTATAACGTATAACGTATGACGTCTAACGTATAACGTATAACGTATAACGTATAACGTATAACGTATAACGTATAACGTATAACGTATAACGTATAACGTATAACGTATAACGTATAACGTATAACGTATATCGTATAACGTATATCGTATAACGTATAACGTATACCGTATAATGTATAACGTATGACGTATAACGTATAACGTATAACGTATAACGTATAACGTATAACGTGTAACGTAAAACGTATAACGTATAGCGTATAACGTATAACGTATAACGTATAACGTATAACGAATAACGTGAAACGAATATCGCATAACGTATAACGCATAACGTATAACGTATAACGTATACCCTATGACGTATAACGTATAACGTATAACGTATAACGTATAACGTATAACGTATAACGTATAACGTATAACGTATAACGTATAAGGTATAACGTATAACGTATAACGTATAACGTATAACGTATAACGTATAACGTATAACGTATAACGTATAACGTATAACGTGTAACGTATAACGTGTAACGTATAACGTGTAACGTATAACGTGTAACGTATAACGTGTAACGTGTAACGTATAACGAATAACGTATAACGTATAACGTATAACGTATAGCATGTAACATATAACGTATAACGTATAGCGTATAACGTATAACGTATAACGTATAACGTATAACGTATAACGTATAACGTACAACGTATAACGTATAACGTATAACGTATAACGTATAACGTATAACGTATAACGTATAACGTATAACGTATAACGTATAACGTATAACGTATAGCCTATAACGTATAACGTATAACGAATAACGTATAACGTATATCGTATAACGTATAACGTATAACGTATAACGTATAACGTATGACGTATAACGTATATCGTATAACGTATATCGTATAACGTATAACGTATAACGTATAACGTATGACGTCTAACGTATAACGTATAACGTATAACGTATAACGTGTAACGTATAACGTATAACGTATAACGTATAACGTATAACGTATAACGTATAACGTATAACGTATAACGTATAACGTATAACGTATAACGTATAACGTATAACGTATAACGTTTAACGTATAACGTATAATGTCAAACGTATAACGTAGAACGTATAACGTATAACGTATAACGTATAACGTATAACGTATAACGTATAACGTATAACGTATAACGTATAACGTATAACATATAACGTATAACGTATAACGTATAACGTATAACGTATAACGTATAACGTATAACGTATGACGTATAACGTATATCGTATAACGTATATCGTATAACGTATAACGTATAACGTATAACGTATGACGTATAACGTGTAACGAAGAACGTATAACGAATAACGTATAACGTATATCGTATAACGTATATCGTATAACGTATAACGTATACCGTATAACGTATAACGTATGACGTATAATGTATAACGTATATCGTATAACGTATAACGTATAACGTGTAACGTAAAACGTATAACGTATAACGTATAACGTATAACGTATAACGTATGACGTATAACGTATATCGTATAACGTATATCGTATAACGTATAACGTATAACGTATAACGTATAACGTATAACGTATAACGTATAACGTATAACGTATAATGTATAACGTATAACGTATAACGTATAACGTATAACGTATAACGTATAACGTATAACGTATAACGTATGACGTATAACGTATATCGTATAACGTATATCGTATAACGTATAACGTATAACGTATAACGTATAACGTATAACGTTTAACGTATAACGTATAATGTCAAACGTATAACGTAGAACGTATAACGTATAACGTATAACGTATAACGTATAACGTATAACGTATAACGTATAACGTATAACATATAACGTATAACGTATAACGTATAACGTATAACGTATAACGTATAACGTATAACGTATGACGTATAACGTATATCGTATAACGTATATCGTATAACGTATAACGTATAACGTATAACGTATGACGTATAACGTGTAACGAAGAACGTATAACGAATAACGTATAACGTATATCGTATAACGTATATCGTATAACGTATAACGTATACCGTATAACGTATAACGTATAACGTATGACGTATAATGTATAACGTATAACGTATAACGTATAACGTATAACGTGTAACGTAAAACGTATAACGTATAACGTATAACGTATAACGTATAACGTATGACGTATAACGTATATCGTATAACGTATATCGTATAACGTATAACGTATAACGTATAACGTATAACGTATAACGTATAACGTATAACGTATAACGTATAATGTATAACGTATAACGTATATCGTATAACGTATAACGTATAACGTATAACGTATAACGTATAACGTGTACCGTATAACGTGTAACGTATAACGTGTAACGTATAACGTGTAACGTATAACGCATAACGTATAACGTATTATATAACGTGTAACGAAGAACGTATAACGAATAACGTATAACGTATATCGTATAACGTATATCGTATAACGTATAACGTATAACGTATAACGTATAACGTATAACGTATAACGTATAACGTATAACGTATAACGTATAACGTTTAACGTATAACGTGTAACGTAAAACGTATAACGTATAACGTATAACGTATAACGTATAACGTATAACGTATAACGTATAACGTATAACGAATAACGTGAAACGAATAACGCATAACGTATAACGCATAACGTATAACGTATAACGTATACCCTATGACGTATAATGTATAACGTATCACGTGTAACGTATAACGTGTAACGTATAACGTGTAACGTATAACGTGTAACGTATAACGTGTAACGTGTAACGTATAACGAATAACGTATAACGTATAACGTATAACGTATAGCATGTAACGTATAACGTATAACGTATAACGTATAACGTATAACGTATAACGTATAACGTATAACGTATAACGTATAACGTACAACGTATAACGTATAACGTATGACGTATAACGTATAACGTATAACGTATAACGTGTAGCGTAAAACGTATAACGTATAGCGTATAACGTATAACGTATAACGTATAACGTATAACGAATAACGTGAAACGAATATCGCATAACGTATAACGCATAACGTATAACGTATAACGTATACCCTATGACGTATAACGTATAACGTATAACGTATAACGTATAACGTATAACGTATAACGTATAACGTATAACGTATAACGTATAACGTATAACGTGTAACGTATAACGTGTAACGTATAACGTGTAACGTATAACGTGTAACGTATAACGTGTAACGTGTAACGTATAACGAATAACGTATAACGTATAACGTATAACGTATAGCTTGTAACATATAACGTATAACGTATAGCGTATAACGTATAACGTATAACGTATAACGTATAACGTATAACGTATAACGTATAACGTACAACGTATAACGTATAACGTATAACGTATAACGTATAACGTATAACGTATAACGTATAACGTATAACGTATAACGTATAACGTATAGCCTATAACGTATAACGTATAACGAATAACGTATAACGTATATCGTATAACGTATAACGTATAACGTATAACGTATAACGTATGACGTATAACGTATATCGTATAACGTATATCGTATAACGTATAACGTATAACGTATAACGTATGACGTCTAACGTATAACGTATAACGTATAACGTATAACGTATAACGTATAACGTATAACGTATAACGTATAACGTATAACGTATAACGTATAACGTATAACGTATAACGTATAACGTATAACGTATAACGTATAACGTATAACGTATAACGTTTAACGTATAACGTATAATGTCAAACGTATAACGTAGAACGTATAACGTATAACGTATAACGTATAACGTATAACGTATAACGTATAACGTATAACGTATAACGTATAACATATAACGTATAACGTATAACGTATAACGTATAACGTATAACGTATAACGTATAACGTATGACGTATAACGTATATCGTATAACGTATATCGTATAACGTATAACGTATAACGTATAACGTATAACGTTTAACGTATAACGTATAATGTCAAACGTATAACGTAGAACGTATAACGTATAACGTATAACGTATAACGTATAACGTATAACGTATAACGTATAACATATAACGTATAACGTATAACGTATAACGTATAACGTATAACGTATAACGTATAACGTATAACGTATGACGTATAACGTATATCGTATAACGTATATCGTATAACGTATAACGTATAACGTATAACGTATGACGTATAACGTGTAACGAAGAACGTATAACGAATAACGTATAACGTATATCGTATAACGTATATCGTATAACGTATAACGTATACCGTATAACGTATAACGTATGACGTATAATGTATAACGTATAACGTATAACGTATAACATATAACGTGTAACGTAAAACGTATAACGTATAACGTATAACGTATAACGTATAACGTATGACGTATAACGTATATCGTATAACGTATATCGTATAACGTATAACGTATAACGTATAACGTATAACGTATAACGTATAACGTATAACGTATAACGTATAATGTATAACGTATAACGTATAACGTATAACGTATAACGTATAACGTATAACGTATAACGTATAACGTGTACCGTATAACGTGTAACGTATAACGTGTAACGTATAACGTGTAACGTATAACGCATAACGTATAACGTATTATATAACGTGTAACGAAGAACGTATAACGAATAACGTATAACGTATATCGTATAACGTATATCGTATAACGTATAACGTATAACGTATAACGTATAACGTATAACGTATAACGTATAACGTATAACGTATAACGTATAACGTATAACGTATAACGTATAACGTATAACGTGTAACGTAAAACGTATAACGTATAACGTATAACGTATAACGTATAACGTATAACGTATAACGTATAACGTATAACGAATAACGTGAAACGAATAACGCATAACGTATAACGCATAACGTATAACGTATAACGTATACCCTATGACGTATAACGTATAACGTATAACGTATAACGTATAACGTGTAGCATGTAACGTATAACGTATAACGTATAACGTATAACGTATAACGTATAACGTATAACGTATAACGTATAACGTATAACGTATAGCATGTAACGTATAACGTATAACGTATAACGTATAACGTATAACGTATAACGTATAACGTATAACGTATAACTTGTAACGAAAAACGTATAACGAATAACGTAAAACGTATGACGCATTACATATTACGTATAACGTATAACGTATAACGTGTAACGTATAACGTGTAACGTATAACGTGTAACGTATAAAGTGTAACGTGTAACGTATAACGTATAACGTATAACGTATAACGTATAACGTATAACGTATAACGTATAACGTATAACGTATAACGTATAACGTATAACGTATAACGTATAACGTATAGCCTATAACGTATAACGTATAACGAATAACGTATAACGTATATCGTATAACGTATAACGTATAACGTATAACGTATAACGTATGACGTATAACGTATATCGTATAACGTATATCGTATAACGTATAACGTATAACGTATAACGTATGACGTCTAACGTATAACGTATAACGTATAACGTATAACGTATAACGTATAACGTATAACGTATAACGTATAACGTATAACGTATAACGTATAACGTATAACGTATAACGTATAACGTATAACGTATAACGTATAACGTATAACGTATAACGTATAACGTTTAACGTATAACGTATAATGTCAAACGTATAACGTAGAACGTATAACGTATAATGTATAACGTATAACGTATAACGTATAACGTATAACGTATAACGTATAACATATAACGTATAACGTATAACGTATAACGTATAACGTATAACGTATAACGTATAACGTATAACGTATAACGTATGACGTATAACGTATATCGTATAACGTATATCGTATAACGTATAACGTATAACGTATAACGTATGACGTATAACGTGTAACGAAGAACGTATAACGAATAACGTATAACGTATATCGTATAACGTATATCGTATAACGTATAACGTATACCGTATAACGTATAACGTATGACGTATAATGTATAACGTATAACGTATAACGTATAACGTATAACGTGTAACGTAAAACGTATAACGTATAACGTATAACGTATAACGTATAACGTATGACGTATAACGTATATCGTATAACGTATATCGTATAACGTATAACGTATAACGTATAACGTATAACGTATAACGTATAACGTATAACGTATAATGTATAACGTATAACGTATAACGTATAACGTATAACGTATAACGTATAACGTATAACGTATAACGTGTAACGTATAACGTGTAACGTATAACGTGTAACGTATAACGTGTAACGTATAACGCATAACGTATAACGTATTATATAACGTGTAACGAAGAACGTATAACGAATAACGTATAACGTATATCGTATAACGTATATCGTATAACGTATAACGTATAACGTATAACGTATAACGTATAACGTATAACGTGTAACGTAAAACGTATAACGTATAACGTATAACGTATAACGTATAACGTATAACGTATAACGTATAACGTATAACGTATAACGAATAACGTGAAACGAATAACGCATAACGTATAACGCGTAACGTATAACGTATAACGTATACCCTATGACGTATAACGTATAACGTATAACGTATAACGTATAACGTATAGCATGTAACGTATAACGTATAACGTATAACGTATAACGTATAACGTATAACGTATAACGTATAACGTATAACTTGTAACGAAAAACGTATAACGAATAACGTAAAACGTATGACGCATTACATATTACGTATAACGTATAACGTATAACGTGTAACGTATAACGTGTAACGTATAACGTGTAACATATAAAGTGTAACGTGTAACGTATAACGTATAAAGTATAACGTATAACGTATAACGTATAACGTATAGCATGTAACGTATAACGTATAACGTATAACGAATAACGTATAACGTGTAACGTATAACGTGTAACGTGTAACGTATAACGAATAACGTATAACGTATAACGTATAACGTATAGCATGTAACGTATAACGTATAACGTATAACGTATAACGTATAACGTATAACGTATAACGTATAACGTATAACGTATAACGTACAACGTATAACGTATAACGTATGACGTATAACGTATAACGTATAACGTATAACGTATAACGTATAACGTATAACGTATAGCCTATAACGTATAACGTATAACGAATAACGTATAACGTATATCGTATAACGTATAACGTATAACGTATAACGTATAACGTATGACGTATAACGTATATCGTATAACGTATATCGTATAACGTATAACGTATAACGTATAACGTATGACGTCTAACGTATAACGTATAAAGTATAACGTATAACGTATAACGTATAACGTATAACGTATAACGTATAACGTATAACGTATAACGTATAACGTATAACGTATAACGTATAACGTATAACGTATAACGTATAACGTATAACGTTTAACGTATAACGTATAATGTCAAACGTATAACGTAGAACGTATAACGTATAACGTATAACGTATAACGTATAACGTATAACGTATAACGTATAACATATAACGTATAACGTATAACGTATAACGTATAACGTATAACGTATAACGTATGACGTATAACGTATATCGTCTAACGTATATCGTACAACGTATAACGTATAACGTATAACGTATGACGTATAACGTGTAACGAAGAACGTATAACGAATAACGTATAACGTATATCGTATAACGTATAACGTATAACGTTTAACGTATAACGTATAATGTCAAACGTATAACGTAGAACGTATAACGTATAACGTATAACGTATAACGTATAACGTATAACGTATAACGTAAAACATATAACGTATAACGTATAACGTATAACGTATAACGTATAACGTATAACGTATAACGTATAACGAATAACGTGAAACGAATAACGCATAACGTATAACGCATAACGTATAACGTATAACGTATACCCTATGACGTATAACGTATAACGTATAACGTATAACGTATAACGTGTAGCATGTACCGTATAACGTATAACGTATAACGTATAACGTATAACGTATAACGTATAACGTATAACGTATAACGTATAACGTATAACGTATGACGTATAACGTATATCGTATAACGTATAACGTATAACGTTTAACGTATAACGTATAATGTCAAACGTATAACGTAGAACGTATAACGTATAACGTATAACGTATAACGTATAACGTATAACGTATAACGTATAACGTATAACGTATAACGTATAACGTGTAACGTAAAACGTATAACGTATAACGTATAACGTATAACGTATAACGTATAACGTATAACGTATAACGAATAACGTGAAACGAATAACGCATAACGTATAACGCATAACGTATAACGTATAACGTATACCCTATGACGTATAACGTATAACGTATAACGTACAACGTATAACGTGTAGCATGTAACGTATAACGTATAACGTATAACGTATAACGTATAACGTATAACGTATAACGTATAGCATGTAACGTATAACGTATAACGTATAACGTATAACGTATAACGTATAACGTATAACGTATAACGTATAACGTATAACGTATAACGTATAACTTGTAACGAAAAACGTATAACGAATAACGTAAAACGTATGACGCATTACATATTACGTATAACGTATAACGTATAACGTGTAACGTATAACGTGTAACGTATAACGTGTAACGTATAACGTGTAACGTGTAACGTATAACGTATAACATATAACGTATAACGTATAACGTATAACGTATGACGTATAACGTATATCGTATAACGTATAACGTATAACGTTTAACGTATAACGTATAATGTCAAACGTATAACGTAGAACGTATAACGTATAACGTATATCGTATAACGTATATCGTATAACGTATAACGTATAACGTATAACGTATAACGTATAACGTATATCGTATAACGTATATCGTATAACGTATAACGTATAACGTATAACGTATAACGTATAACGTATAACGTATAACGTATAACGTATAACGTATAATGTATAACGTATAACGTATAACGTATAACGTATAACGTATAACGTATAACGTATAACGTATAACGTATAACGTATAACGTATAACGTATAACGTGTAGCATGTAACGTATAACGTATAACGTATAACGTATAACGTATAACGTATAACGTATAACGTATAACGTATAACGTGTAGCATGTAACGTATAACGTATAACGTATAACGTATAACGTATAACGTATAACGTATAACGTATAACGTATAACGTATAACGTATAGCATGTAACGTATAACGTATAACGTATAACGTATAACGTATAACGTATAACGTATAACGTATAACGTATAACGTTAAAACGTATAACGTATAACTTGTAAAGAAAAACGTATAACGAATAACGTAAAACGTATGACGCATTACATATTACGTATAACGTATAACGTATAACGTGTAACGTATAACGTGTAACGTATAACGTGTAACGTATAACGTGTAACGTGTAACGTATAACGTATAACGTATAACGTATAACGTATAACGTATAACGTATAGCATGTAACGTATAACGTATAACGTATAACGTATAACGTATAACGTATAACGTATAACGTATAACGTATGACGTATAACGTATATCGTATAACGTATAACGTATAACGTTTAACGTATAACGTATAATGTCAAACGTATAACGTAGAACGTATAACGTATAACGTATAACGTATAACGTGTAACGTATAACGTGTAACGTATAACGTGTAACGTATAACGTATAACGTATAACGTATAACGTATAACGTATAACGAATAACGTGAAACGAATAACGCATAACGTATAACGCATAACGTATAACGTATAACGTATACCCTATGACGTATAACGTATAACGTATAACGTACAACGTATAACGTGTAGCATGTAACGTATAACGTATAACGTATAACGTATAACGTATAACGTATAACGTATAACGTATAGCATGTAACGTATAACGTATAACGTATAACGTATAACGTATAACGTATAACGTATAACGTATAACGTATAACGTATAACGTATAACTTGTAACGAAAAACGTATAACGAATAACGTAAAACGTATGACGCATTACATATTACGTATAACGTATAACGTATAACGTGTAACGTATAACGTGTAACGTATAACGTGTAACGTATAACGTGTAACGTGTAACGTATAACGTATAACATATAACGTATAACGTATAACGTATAACGTATGACGTATAACGTATATCGTATAACGTATAACGTATAACGTTTAACGTATAACGTATAATGTCAAACGTATAACGTAGAACGTATAACGTATAACGTATATCGTATAACGTATATCGTATAACGTATAACGTATAACGTATAACGTATAACGTATAACGAATAACGTGAAACGAATAACGCATAACGTATAACGCATAACGTATAACGTATAACGTATACCCTATGACGTATAACGTATAACGTATAACGTATAACGTATAACGTGTAGCATGTACCGTATAACATATAACGTATAACGTATAACGTATAACGTATAACGTATAACGTATAACGTATAACGTATAACGTATAACGTATGACGTATAACGTATATCGTATAACGTATAACGTATAACGTTTAACGTATAACGTATAATGTCAAACGTATAACGTAGAACGTATAACGTATAACGTATAACGTATAACGTATAACGTATAACGTATAACGTATAACGTATAACGTATAACGTGTAACGTAAAACGTATAACGTATAACGTATAACTTATAACGTATAACGTATAACGTATAACGTATAACGAATAACGTGAAACGAATAACGCATAACGTATAACGCATAACGTATAACGTATAACGTATACCCTATGACGTATAACGTATAACGTATAACGTACAACGTATAACGTGTAGCATGTAACGTATAACGTATAACGTATAACGTATAACGTATAACATATAACGTATAACGTATTGCATGTAACGTATAACGTATAACGTATAACGTATAACGTATAACGTATAACGTATAACGTATAACGTATAACGTATAACGTATAACGTATAACTTGTAACGAAAAACGTATAACGAATAACGTAAAACGTACGACGCATTACATATTACGTATAACGTATAACGTATAACGTGTAACGTATAACGTGTAACGTATAACGTGTAACGTATAACGTGTAACGTGTAACGTATAACGTATAACATATAACGTATAACGTATAACGTATAACGTATGACGTATAACGTATATCGTATAACGTATAACGTATAACGTTTAACGTATAACGTATAATGTCAAACGTATAACGTAGAACGTATAACGTATAACGTATATCGTATAACGTATATCGTATAACGTATAACGTATAACGTATAACGTATAACGTATAACGTATAACGTATAACGTATAACGTATAATGTATAACGTATAACGTATAACGTATAACGTATAACGTATAACGTATAACGTATAACGTATAACGTATAACGTATAACGTATAACGTATAACGTATAACGTGTAGCATGTAACGTATAACGTATAACGTATAACGTATAACGTATAACGTATAACGTATAACGTATAACGTATAACGTATAACGTATAGCATGTAACGTATAACGTATAACTTGTAACGAAAAACGTATAACGAATAACGTAAAACGTATGACGCATTACATATTACGTATAACGTATAACGTATAACGTGTAACGTATAACGTGTAACGTATAACGTGTAACGTATAACGTGTAACGTGTAACGTATAACGTATAACATATAACGTATAACGTATAACGTATAACGTATGACGTATAACGTATATCGTATAACGTATAACGTATAACGTTTAACGTATAACGTATAATGTCAAACGTATAACGTAGAACGTATAACGTATAACGTATATCGTATAACGTATATCGTATAACGTATAACGTATAACGTATAACGTATAACGTATAACGTATAACGTATAACGTATAACGTATAATGTATAACGTATAACGTATAACGTATAACGTACAACGTATAACGTGTAGCATGTAACGTATAACGTATAACGTATAACGTATAACGTATAACATATAACGTATAACGTATTGCATGTAACGTATAACGTATAACGTATAACGTATAACGTATAACGTATAACGTATAACGTATAACGTATAACGTATAACGTATAACGTATAACGTATAACGTATAACGTATAACGTATAACGTATAGCATGTAACGTATAACGTATAACGTATAACGTATAACGTATAACGTATAACGTATAACGTATAACGTATAACGTATAACGTATAACGTATAACTTGTAAAGAAAAACGTATAACGAATAACGTAAAACGTATGACGCATTACATATTACGTATAACGTATAACGTATAACGTGTAACGTATAACGTGTAACGTATAACGTGTAACGTATAACGTATAACGTGTAACGTATAACGTGTAACGTATAACGTGTAACGTGTAACGTATAACGTATAACATATAACGTATAACGTATAACGTATAACGTATGACGTATAACGTATATCGTATAACGTATAACGTATAACGTTTAACGTATAACGTATAATGTCAAACGTATAACGTAGAACGTATAACGTATAACGTATATCGTATAACGTATAACGTATAACGTATAACGTATAACGTATAACGTATAACGTGTAGCATGTAACGTATAACGTATAACGTATAACGTATAACGTATAACGTATAACGTATAACGTATAACGTATAACGTATAACGTATAGCATGTAACGTATAACGTATAACTTGTAACGAAAAACGTATAACGAATAACGTAAAACGTATGACGCATTACATATTACGTATAACGTATAACGTATAACGTGTAACGTATAACGTGTAACGTATAACGTGTAACGTATAACGTGTAACGTGTAACGTATAACGTATAACGTATAACGTATAATGTATAACGTATAACGTATAACGTATAACGTATAACGTATAACGTATAACGTATAACGTATATCGTATAACGTATAACGTATAACGTTTAACGTATAACGTATAATGTCAAACGTATAACGTAGAACGTATAACGTATAACGTATATCGTATAACGTATATCGTATAACGTATAACGTATAACGTATAACGTATAACGTATAACGAATAACGTGAAACGAATAACGCATAACGTATAACGCATAACGTATAACGTATAACGTATACCCTATGACGTATAACGTATAACGTATAACGTATAACGTGTAACGTATAACGTGTAACGTATAACGTGTAACGTGTAACGTATAACGTATAACGTATAACGTATAACGTATAACGTATAACGTATAGCATGTAACGTATAACGTATAACGTATAACGTATAACGTATAACGTATAACGTATAACGTATAACGTATAACGTATAACGTATAACGTATAGCATGTAACGTATAACGTATAACGTATAACGTATAACGTATAACGTATGACGCATTACATATTACGTATAACGTATAACGTATAACGTGTAACGTATAACGTGTAACGTATAACGTGTAACGTATAACGTGTAACGTGTAACGTATAACGTATAACGTATAACGTATAACGTATAACGTATAACGTATAGCATGTAACGTATAACGTATAACGTATAACGTATAACGTATAACGTATAACGTATAACGTATAACGTATGACGTATAACGTATATCGTATAACGTATAACGTATAACGTTTAACGTATAACGTATAATGTCAAACGTATAACGTAGAACGTATAACGTATAACGTATAACGTATAACGTGTAACGTATAACGTGTAACGTATAACGTGTAACGTATAACGTATAACGTATAACGTATAACGTATAACGTATAACGTATAACGTATAGCATGTAACGTATAACGTATAACGTATAACGTATAACGTATAACGTATAACGTATAACGTATAACGTATAACGTATAACGTATAACTTGTAACGAAAAACGTATAACGAATAACGTAAAACGTATGACGCATTACATATTACGTATAACGTATAACGTATAACGTGTAACGTATAACGTGTAACGTATAACGTGTAACGTATAACGTGTAACGTGTAACGTATAACGTATAACATATAACGTATAACGTATAACGTATAACGTATGACGTATAACGTATATCGTATAACGTATAACGTATAACGTTTAACGTATAACGTATAATGTCAAACGTATAACGTAGAACGTATAACGTATAACGTATATCGTATAACGTATATCGTATAACGTATAACGTATAACGTATAACGTATAACGTATAACGAATAACGTGAAACGAATAACGCATAACGTATAACGCATAACGTATAACGTATAACGTATACCCTATGACGTATAACGTATAACGTATAACGTATAACGTATAACGTGTAGCATGTACCGTATAACATATAACGTATAACGTATAACGTATAACGTATAACGTATAACGTATAACGTATAACGTGTAGCATGTAACGTATAACGTATAACGTATAACGTATAACGTATAACGTATAACGTATAACGTATAACGTATAACGTATAACGTATAGCATGTAACGTATAACGTATAACGTATAACGTATAACGTATAACGTATAACGTATAACGTATAACGTATAACTTGTAACGAAAAACGTATAACGAATAACGTAAAACGTATGACGCATTACATATTACGTATAACGTATAACGTATAACGTGTAACGTATAACGTGTAACGTATAACGTGTAACGTATAAAGTGTAACGTGTAACGTATAACGTATAACGTATAACGTATAACGTATAACGTATAACGTATAACGTATAACGTATAACGTATAACGTATAACGTATAACGTATAACGTATAACGTATAGCCTATAACGTATAACGTATAACGAATAACGTATAACGTATATCGTATAACGTATAACGTATAACGTATAACGTATAACGTATGACGTATAACGTATATCGTATAACGTATATCGTATAACGTATAACGTATAACGTATAACGTATGACGTCTAACGTATAACGTATAACGTATAACGTATAACGTATAACGTATAACGTATAACGTATAACGTATAACGTATAACGTATAACGTATAACGTATAACGTATAACGTATAACGTATAACGTATAACGTTTAACGTATAACGTATAATGTCAAACGTATAACGTAGAACGTATAACGTATAACGTATAACGTATAACGTATAACGTATAACGTATAACGTATAACGTATAACATATAACGTATAACGTATAACGTATAACGTATAACGTATAACGTATAACGTATAACGTATAACGTATAACGTATGACGTATAACGTATATCGTATAACGTATATCGTATAACGTATAACGTATAACGTATAACGTATGACGTATAACGTGTAACGAAGAACGTATAACGAATAACGTATAACGTATATCGTATAACGTATATCGTATAACGTATAACGTATACCGTATAACGTATAACGTATGACGTATAATGTATAACGTATAACGTATAACGTATAACGTATAACGTGTAACGTAAAACGTATAACGTATAACGTATAACGTATAACGTATAACGTATGACGTATAACGTATATCGTATAACGTATATCGTATAACGTATAACGTATAACGTATAACGTATAACGTATAACGTATAACGTATAACGTATAATGTATAACGTATAACGTATAACGTATAACGTATAACGTATAACGTATAACGTATAACGTATAACGTGTAACGTATAACGTGTAACGTATAACGTGTAACGTATAACGTGTAACGTATAACGCATAACGTATAACGTATTATATAACGTGTAACGAAGAACGTATAACGAATAACGTATAACGTATATCGTATAACGTATATCGTATAACGTATAACGTATAACGTATAACGTATAACGTATAACGTATAACGTGTAACGTAAAACGTATAACGTATAACGTATAACGTATAACGTATAACGTATAACGTATAACGTATAACGTATAACGTATAACGAATAACGTGAAACGAATAACGCATAACGTATAACGCGTAACGTATAACGTATAACGTATACCCTATGACGTATAACGTATAACGTATAACGTATAACGTATAACGTATAGCATGTAACGTATAACGTATAACGTATAACGTATAACGTATAACGTATAACGTATAACGTATAACGTATAACTTGTAACGAAAAACGTATAACGAATAACGTAAAACGTATGACGCATTACATATTACGTATAACGTATAACGTATAACGTGTAACGTATAACGTGTAACGTATAACGTGTAACATATAAAGTGTAACGTGTAACGTATAACGTATAAAGTATAACGTATAACGTATAACGTATAACGTATAGCATGTAACGTATAACGTATAACGTATAACGAATAACGTATAACGTGTAACGTATAACGTGTAACGTGTAACGTATAACGAATAACGTATAACGTATAACGTATAACGTATAGCATGTAACGTATAACGTATAACGTATAACGTATAACGTATAACGTATAACGTATAACGTATAACGTATAACGTATAACGTACAACGTATAACGTATAACGTATGACGTATAACGTATAACGTATAACGTATAACGTATAACGTATAACGTATAACGTATAGCCTATAACGTATAACGTATAACGAATAACGTATAACGTATATCGTATAACGTATAACGTATAACGTATAACGTATAACGTATGACGTATAACGTATATCGTATAACGTATATCGTATAACGTATAACGTATAACGTATAACGTATGACGTCTAACGTATAACGTATAAAGTATAACGTATAACGTATAACGTATAACGTATAACGTATAACGTATAACGTATAACGTATAACGTATAACGTATAACGTATAACGTATAACGTATAACGTATAACGTATAACGTATAACGTTTAACGTATAACGTATAATGTCAAACGTATAACGTAGAACGTATAACGTATAACGTATAACGTATAACGTATAACGTATAACGTATAACGTATAACATATAACGTATAACGTATAACGTATAACGTATAACGTATAACGTATAACGTATGACGTATAACGTATATCGTCTAACGTATATCGTACAACGTATAACGTATAACGTATAACGTATGACGTATAACGTGTAACGAAGAACGTATAACGAATAACGTATAACGTATATCGTATAACGTATAACGTATAACGTTTAACGTATAACGTATAATGTCAAACGTATAACGTAGAACGTATAACGTATAACGTATAACGTATAACGTATAACGTATAACGTATAACGTAAAACATATAACGTATAACGTATAACGTATAACGTATAACGTATAACGTATAACGTATAACGTATAACGAATAACGTGAAACGAATAACGCATAACGTATAACGCATAACGTATAACGTATAACGTATACCCTATGACGTATAACGTATAACGTATAACGTATAACGTATAACGTGTAGCATGTACCGTATAACGTATAACGTATAACGTATAACGTATAACGTATAACGTATAACGTATAACGTATAACGTATAACGTATAACGTATGACGTATAACGTATATCGTATAACGTATAACGTATAACGTTTAACGTATAACGTATAATGTCAAACGTATAACGTAGAACGTATAACGTATAACGTATAACGTATAACGTATAACGTATAACGTATAACGTATAACGTATAACGTATAACGTATAACGTGTAACGTAAAACGTATAACGTATAACGTATAACGTATAACGTATAACGTATAACGTATAACGTATAACGAATAACGTGAAACGAATAACGCATAACGTATAACGCATAACGTATAACGTATAACGTATACCCTATGACGTATAACGTATAACGTATAACGTACAACGTATAACGTGTAGCATGTAACGTATAACGTATAACGTATAACGTATAACGTATAACGTATAACGTATAACGTATAGCATGTAACGTATAACGTATAACGTATAACGTATAACGTATAACGTATAACGTATAACGTATAACGTATAACGTATAACGTATAACGTATAACTTGTAACGAAAAACGTATAACGAATAACGTAAAACGTATGACGCATTACATATTACGTATAACGTATAACGTATAACGTGTAACGTATAACGTGTAACGTATAACGTGTAACGTATAACGTGTAACGTGTAACGTATAACGTATAACATATAACGTATAACGTATAACGTATAACGTATGACGTATAACGTATATCGTATAACGTATAACGTATAACGTTTAACGTATAACGTATAATGTCAAACGTATAACGTAGAACGTATAACGTATAACGTATATCGTATAACGTATATCGTATAACGTATAACGTATAACGTATAACGTATAACGTATAACGTATAACGTATAACGTATAACGTATAACGTATAATGTATAACGTATAACGTATAACGTATAACGTATAACGTATAACGTATAACGTATAACGTATAACGTATAACGTATAACGTATAACGTATAACGTGTAGCATGTAACGTATAACGTATAACGTATAACGTATAACGTATAACGTATAACGTATAACGTATAACGTATAACGTGTAGCATGTAACGTATAACGTATAACGTATAACGTATAACGTATAACGTATAACGTATAACGTATAACGTATAACGTATAACGTATAGCATGTAACGTATAACGTATAACGTATAACGTATAACGTATAACGTATAACGTATAACGTATAACGTATAACGTAAAACGTATAACGTATAACTTGTAAAGAAAAACGTATAACGAATAACGTAATATAGACGCATTACATATTACGTATAACGTATAAACGTATAACGTGTAACGTATAACGTGTAACGTATAACGTGTACGTATAACGTGTAACGTGTAACGTAAACGTATAACGTATAACGTATAACGTATAACGTATAACGTACTAGCACTGTAACGTATAACGTATAACGTATAACGTATAACGTATAACGTATAAAGTATAACGTATAACGTATGACGTATAACGTATAATCGTATAACGTATAACGTATAACGTTTAACGTATAACGTATAATGTCAAACGTATAACGTAGAACGTATAACGTATAACGTATAAACGTATAACGTGTAACGTATAACGTGTAACGTATAACGTGTAACGTATAACGTATAACGTATAACGTATAACGTATAACGTATAACGTATAACGTATAGCATGTAACGTATAACGTATAACGTATAACGTATAACGTATAACGTATAACGTATAACGTATAACGTATAAACGTATAACGTATAACTTGTAACGAAAAACGTATAACGAATAACGTAAAACGTATGACGCATTAATATTACGTATAACGTATAACGTATAACGTGTAACGTATAACGTGTAACGTATAACGTGTAAACGTATAACGTGTACCGTGTAACGTATAACGTATAACATATAACGTATAACGTATAAACGTATAACGTATGACGTATAACGTATATCGTATAACGTATAACGTATAACGTTTAACGTATAACGTATAATGTTCAAACGTATAACGTAGAACGTATAACGTATAACGTATATCGTATAACGTATATCGTATAACGTATAACGTATAACGTATAACGTATAACGTATAACGAATAACGTGAAACGAATAACGCATAACGTATAACGCATAACGTATAACGTATAACGTATACCCTATGACGTATAACGTATAACGTATAACGTATAACGTGTAACGTATAACGTGTAACGTATAACGTGTAACGTGTAACGTATAACGTATAACGTATAACGTATAACGTATAACGTATAACGTATAGCATGTAACGTATAACGTATAACGTATAACGTATAACGTATAACGTATAACGTATAACGTATAACGTATAAACGTATAACGTATAACGTATAGAAGTAAACGTATAACGTATAACGTATAACGTATAACGTATAACGTAGACGCATTACATATACGTATAACGTATAACGTATAACGTGTAACGTATAACGTATAACGTTACGTATAACGAGTAACGTATAACGTGTAACGTATAACGTATAACGTATAACGTATAACGTATAACGTATAACGTATAGCATGTAACGTATAACGTATAACGTATAACGTAAAACGTATAACGTATAACGTATAACGTATAACGTATGACGTATAACGTATATCGTATAACGTATAACGTATAACGTTTAACGTATAACGTATAATGTCAAACGTATAACGTAGAACGTATAACGTATAACGTATAACGTATAACGTGTAACGTATAACGTGTAACGTATAACGTGTAACGTATAACGTATAACGTATAACGTATAACGTATAACGTATAAACGTATAACGTATAGCATGTAACGTATAACGTATAACGTATAACGTATAACGTATAACGTATAACGTATAACGTATAACGTATAACGTATAACGTATAACTTGTAACGAAAAACCGTATAACGAATAACGTAAAACGTATGACGCATTACATATTACGTATAACGTATAACGTATAACGTGTAACGTATAACGTGTAACGTATAACGTGTAACGTATAACGTGTAACGTGTAACGTAATAACGTATAACATATAACGTATAACGTTAACGTATAACGTATGACGTATAACGTATATCGTATAACGTATAACGTATAACGTTTAACGTATAACGTATAATGTCAACGTATACGTAGAACGTATAACGTATAACGTATATCGTTAACGTATATCGTATAACGTATAACGTATAACGTATAACGTATAACGTGTAGCATGTAACGTATAACGTATAACGTATAACGTATAACGTATAACATATAACGTATAACGTATTGATGTAACGTATAACGTATAACGTAACGTAACGTATAACGTATAACGTATAACGTATAACGTATAACGTATAACGTATAACGTATAACTTGTAACGAAAAACGTATAACGAATAACGTAAAACGTACGACGCATTACATATTACGTATACGTATAACGTATAACGTGTAACGTATAACGTGTAACGTATAACGTAACGTATAACGTGTAACGTGTAAACGTATAACGTATAACATATAACGTATAACGTATAACGTATAACGTAGACGTATAACGTATATCGTATAACGTATAAACGTATAACGTTTAACGTATAACGTATATAATGTCAACGTATAACGTAGAACGTATAACGTATAACGTATATCGTATAACGTATCGTATACGTATAACGTATACGTATAACGTATAACGTAAACGTATAACGTATAACGTATAACGTATAACGTATAACGTATAACGTATAACGTATAACGTATAACGTATAACGTATAACGTATAACGTATAAGTAACGTATAACGTATAACGTATAACGTATAACGTGTAGCATGTAACGTATAACGTTACCTAACGTATAACGTATAACGTATAACGTATAACGTATAACGTATAACGTATAACGTATAACGTATAGCATGTAACGTATAACGTATAACTTGTAACGAAAAACGTATAACGAATAACGTAAAACGTATGACGCATTACATATTACGTATAACGTATAACGTATAACGTGTAACGTATACGTGTAACGTATAACGTGTAACGTATAACGTGTAACGTGTAACGTATAACGTATAACATATAACGTATAACGTATAACGTATAACGTATGACGTATAACGTATATCGTATAACGTATAACGTATAACGTTTAACGTATAACGTATAATGTCAAACGTATAACGTAGAACGTATAACGTATAACGTATATCGTATAACGTATATCGTATAACGTATAGAAATACGTATAACGTATAACGTATAACGTATAACGTATACGTATAACGTATAATGTATAACGTATAACGTATAACGTATAACGTACAACGTATAACGGTAGCATGTACGTATAACGTATAACGTATAACGTATAACGTATACATATAACGTAAACGTTATGCATGTAACGTATAACGTATAACGTATACGTATAACGTATAACGTATAACGTATAACGTATAACGTATAACGTATAACGTATAACGTATAACGTATAACGTATACGTATAACGTATAGTACGTATAACGTAGTAACGTATAACGTATAACGTATAACGTATAAACGTATAACGTATAACGTATAACGTATAACGTATAACGTATAACTTGTAAAGAAAAACGTATAACGAATAACGTAAAACGTATGACGCAATACATATTACGTATAACCGTATAACGTATAACGTAGTAACGTTATAACGTGTACGTAAACGTGTAACGTTAACGTATAAGTATAACGTATAACGTATAACGTATAACGTATAGCAATAACGTATAACGTATAACGTATAACGTATAACGTATAAGTATAACGTATATCGTATAACGTATAACGTATAACGTATAACGTATAACGTATAACGTATAACGTATAACGTATAACTTGTAAAGAAAAACGTATAACGAATAACGTAAAAAACGTATGACGCTTACATATTACGTATAACGTATAACGTATAACGTGTAACGTATAACGTGTAACGTATAACGTGTAACGTATAACGTATAACGTATAACGTATAACGTATAACGTATAACGTATAACGTATTGCATGTAACGTATAACGTATAACGTATAACGTATAACGTATAACGTATAACGTATAACGTATAACGTATAACGTATAACGTATAACGTATAACTTGTAACGAAAAACGTATAACGAATAACGTAAAACGTATGACGCATTACATATTACGTATAACGTATGACGTATAACGTATATCGTATAACGTATAACGTATAACGTTTAACGTATAACGTATAATGTCAAACGTATAACGTAGAACGTATAACGTATAACGTATAACGTATAACGTATATCGTATAACGTATAACGTATAACGTATAACGTATAACGTATAACGTATAACGTATAACGTATAACGTAAATGTATAACGTATAACGTATAACGTATAACGTATAACGTATAACGTATAACGTATACGTATACGTATAACGTATAACGTATACTAACGTTATACGTAGTATAACGTATAACGTATAACGTATAACGTATAACGTATAACGTATAACGTATAACGTATAACGTAGTAGCATGTAACGTATAACGTATAAACTTGTAACGAAAAACGTATAACGAATAACGTAAAACGTATGACGCATTACATATTACGTATAACGTATAACGTATAACGTGTAACGTATAACGTGTAACGTATAACGTGTAACGTATAACGTGTAACGTGTAACGTATAACGTATAACATATAACGTATAACGTATAACGTATAACGTAATAGACGTATAACGTATATCGTATAACGTATAACGTAAGTAACGTTATAACGTATAACGTATAATGTCAAACGTAGTAACGTATAACGTATAACGTATAACGTATATCGTATTAACGTATATACGTATAACGTATAACGTATAACGTATAACGTATAACGTATATACGTATAACGTTATAACGTATAACGTATAACGTATAACGTATAACGTAATACGTATAACGTATTAACGTATAACGTATAACGTATAACGTATAACGTATAACGTGTAGCATGTAAACGTATAACGTATAACGTATAACGTATAGTCGTATAACGTATAACGTATAACTTATAACGTATAAACGTATAAACGTATAGCATGTACGTAAACGTATAACGTATTAACGTATAACGTATAACGTATAACGTATAACGTATAACGTATAACGTATAACGTAACGTATAACTTGTAAAAGAAAACGTATAACGAATAACGTAAACGTATGACGCATTACATATTACGTATAACGTAACGTATAACGT
Organism: Ptiloglossa arizonensis; assembly: GCF_051014685.1. Classification (NCBI taxonomy): domain Eukaryota; kingdom Metazoa; phylum Arthropoda; class Insecta; order Hymenoptera; family Colletidae; genus Ptiloglossa; species Ptiloglossa arizonensis. Next base: position 54,540 of record NW_027479915.1, read on the forward strand.
GTAACGTATAACGTGTAACGTATAACGTGTAAACGAATAACGTGTAACGTGTAACGTATAACGTATAAACGTTATAACGATCTC